>NC_056732.1:195153442-195375942 GCF_019279795.1 Protopterus annectens
TTGATTTTCAGTATGAATATGTGCCATGAAAGTGGAATCTTATGATCCATCTGTCTTTTTGGGTTTTAAGCAGGAGGTGTCAGAAAAGTTACAGCAGGGATAACTGACTTGTGGCAGCCAAACATTCATAGCAATGTCAATTTTTGATCCTTCAATTTTGTCTCTTCCTATCAATGTGAAGCAGAATTCACCAAGTGTTGGATTGTTCACCCACTAATAGGGAACGTGAGCTGGGTTTAGACCATCATGAGACAGGTTAGTTTTACCGTACTGATGATATGTTGTTGCAATAGTAATTCTGCTCAGTACGAGAGAAACCACAGGTTCAGACATTCGGTGCATGTGCTTGGCTGAGAACTCAATGATGTGAAGCTACCATCTGTGGGATTATGACTGAACACCTCTAAATCAGAATCCCACCTAAATGTCATGATACCATAGCACCGCGGATCTCAGGTTGGCCAGGGATAACCTGCTGCAGGATTGATAAGGAGTGCCACTTGTCACTGGGTCAGAGTGTAGACAGAAGGGGCACCTCTCTCTATCAGTACACTGCACATTCATGCACAGTCTGGGGGTGCAGAGGGTCAGTCTGACTCTGAGGTTGTGCCTCCAGTATCTCCTGATCATATTTTGGGCACAATAGGTATGCCTACGCTTACTCATGACATAGAAACCTCAGACACAGGACAGGTTGAGTGTAACACTGCTGATCAGGGTGGTGTAGTTACTCCGGTTTCAGAAATGGTGTATTCGCCCTGTAGCCATCAGGATGGTGAGGTGCCACACAGATGGGTTGTTAGAGGTATTTGGAGGAGTCCTCTTGTCTAACTTCCTGTTATTGGTGTGTCAGTAGGTGCCAGATGCCATATGTGTAGGGCCATCATGGAGGCACAGGCACATTCCACCAGAGCCTCAGAAGAGATAGTTTGAGTACTACACATTGTGCATTCTGATGTGAGGAACTACCTGAAACATGTGGGTGACTCCTTGGAAAAGATGAATGACACACTGGATCTGGCAGTGTATGTAATAGAGCATTTTCTGAGGCTGGTAAGCATCTACTTTTTGGCCAAACAGCTGCTACATGGCGGTTCAAGATCCCTCTCCCATTGTGGCACTACATCCACTGCTCCATCAGTGATTGCAGTTTCCACACCCAGAGGTGGTAGGCCATGTGATCATGGTGTTTAATGTAGTTGTGATGAGAGCTCATCCAACAGACAGCACTCACATTTGGGTGGCACCCCAAGTTCTAGCCATGGCCATGTAACTAGCAGTGCAAATCATGCCAGAGGTTGTTCTTGTGTTTAGAGGTGATGACACTGAACTGGCTACTCTACCATGCATGGCTTACACCTGTTCAATATGCCAGGATGTAGTGCTAGCTCAGTGATTGATTGCATTCCTGCAGACACACACACACACACACACAGTCAACAAATATTTGCCCATACCACCACACACACACACTCTACTTATCTAAGCAGTACTGTTAACTAATATACATATCTTGCTACTGGGCTTCAAGTTGGGTACTTACAGAATAAATTGTTTTGCTTGCACAGACTCATTTCTTTGGTGTCAGGCTTGACCCCCCCCCCCCCGGGCAAGGGATAATGAATAATGAATATGCCCAGCCCTTTGCACATTTCTTTGGGACTTTGGCTTGCATATATGTTTGATGCACAGAGTAGATAGCTAATGCTTGCTTACTCAGAACCTTCTTTTAATAGAAATGTATTGCAAAATAAATGCTTTTAATCATAGTTCCTAAACAGTTGTGAATGATTGTTTCAGTAATTGTTGACCCTCACTGTATTTCTGTTACTGTTCTTACTCATGCAGTTAAATATTGCTTACTGTTATAGTTATCCAAATGATGCTAACATTGGCATGCTCTCTGGTTTATACACAATAGCCAAATGAAATGAAATATTTGATGCACAGTATTAGGCAAAAGACATAGATGTATATTGCTTACATCACTCATACGCTATTATTGACATTACTGTGCACTAGAGTTATGTATTACTTAAGGGACATATAAGAATTTGCATAACATAGCAATCAGTTATATAACTGTATTGCTTTTTTATACAGGTTCCAGACTTACATTTCAGAGCTTTACCAGAAAGGCTCATCCAGACTCTGCTACACTTTGCTGTGAAGGAAAGGTTAGTTTGCTGTTATTTTTTGTATTTCTGTATTGCCTTTCTATATTTTGAATACTGTAGTTAGTTTTCTTTATCTTGTGTTTTGCTTGCATTCTGTTCTAACAGCATATTAAAACTTCAAAAGAGACCACAGCTCTCTCTGTTCTGAGTCAGGCAGAATTTCTTTCTAGTTGCCCGCCTCTTATGTTAATCTGACCATATATCTCATTTCTCTCTACTTTCACTGGCTTATGTGAGTAATCACAAAACCATCACTTTTGAAATCCCACCCCTTCAATTATTTAAATTTATTGGCCATCCTACAGTATTTCATAGCACCAAAATACAAAAGTAACCACCCCTTTCAGTCCATCTTACTGTTTTAAAAATAGTAACTCTCCACTAAACCATAACTTTTTAAACAGGTAAAACTCAAGTTACCTACTTTCATATCTAACTTCTCTAGTGCGCACTGCAGAGTGCATTCTTTTCAATCTTACCTTTAAGCATCCCTGTTACTAGCACTTTCTCTAATACCTAAAAAGATCATCTCTACTTGACTCCAAGTAGACTTTTCTCTATCTGTTAAACCTAGCACTTGCTCCTACAGTACTTATTACCTTGATACGGCACTCTTATAGATAGCACCCCAAAAGGCAAACCCATTTCTCGGTCACCACGCCCCGAATCTCTTTTAAAGTTTTTTGTCTAGTCCTTCTAGCATGTCGAGGGATCAGTTGCTAGTGTCCTCTCCTGCTCAGCTGGTGAACCTGGGAATATTGAGGCAATGTTACAATTGCCTCATGTACACAGACAACCCTCTCCTCCTCCCACAAAACACAAATACATGCGAGAGATGCAACTATATGGCCAAACTGGAGGCTGAGCTCTCTCAACATAGGACTGGCAAGACCAGTCAGGAGGAGAAGGTTACCACACACACTATAGACCCAGTCTCACATAGTACCATCACAACCTCAAATCATACACATAAACACACAAAGACATACTCGGCTCTGATCAAAAATCTACCAAAACAGCAGAGGCCACCAAAGCAGACACCCAAACAACCACCACCTCAGAACACAACACCTGCAACACATAGACCTCACAGTCAGAGTGTCAAACAGTCACAGCCCTTAAGGCCAAACACAATGCCAGACACACTAGTCATTGGTGACTCCATAGTCAGACACACTGACGCCCCACCAGACTGAGTAAGGAGAAGGTCACAGTAAGCTGCCTGTCGGGCTAGAACACATAACGCAAGCACTCAGGTCTCTCAACAGCAGGTACAAATACGACTCAGTCATTGTCCACACTGGTGTAACCTCCTTGGACTACATGAAAAGAGGCATTGAGGAGCTCTCTGATTATGTAGCCCAGGCAGGTATGACCCTGACCTTGAGCAGTATCCTACCTTCACCAAGAATGATGCCACAATACAGAGATAAGATGATCAGCTTTAACAATTGGCTTAAACTCTGGTGTCATTCAAAGGGGATCCAATGTCTGTCTGCCTGGGATGACATGCTGGACAAGCCACGCTGCTAAGGGACGGCTTGCACCTGTCACCCTGGGATTCCGGATATTGGCAAAGGCTCTTGCCACCCCATAGTGCCTTTTTAGGCAAGGCTCAAATTCTAAACCTACCACCCTAGAACACAAACAAGGAAAAACTAAGGGTAATGCTGCTCAATGCCAGAAGTCTAAATCTCAAAATGCACGCATCGAGGCCCTTCTCAGTATGGAGAACATCGATGTCTGTGCAGTGACAGAAACCTGGTTCAAGGCCCTGAGAGCACCCCAGCACTATCAGGTTTTACCTCTTATCATGCCGGCCCCAAAATCCGGACAATACCAAGAAAGGAGGTGGGGTATCCATATTCATCAAAGACACCCACACCTCAAGACTGGTGGCAACGCACGATGCATCTGAGACCATCCAGGTGCAATTAACCATAGGCAAGACTGCTCTACAAATTGTAGCATGTTACAGGCCACCCTCACAAACTCAGGAACCTCACATGGCCTTCCTGAAAACACTAGAGGGATAAATGTATCACCAAACACCATCATACTAGGTGACTTCAATTACCCTAATATAGACTGGGAACACTACTCAAGCCCAAACACCCTAGCCCAAAAGTTCCTGGAATTCATAAACTCAAATGCCATGGAACAACTAGTCACCATCCCCACAAGAGGAGAAAACATACTTGATCTCATCATCACGAACATGGGAGCACAATGTTCAACACCGGAAGTATACCCTCACTGGTGAGATCAGATCACAAACTAATCTCGCTGGAGGTCCTCATCCCACCCCACCTGAAATAAAAAAGACCACAGTAAAGAACTTCTCGAAGCCGACTTCACACTTCTAAAGACTAGTGTGGTCTCCTTTAAGGCCCCGAGCCGGCAGAAAACAGTACTCAAGCCGCTGAATCACTTACAAATGCCTTCTACCAGCACCTGCAGGACTGCATGGATAAGGCAATCCCAAGCAAAACAAAGACTCTTTGTACCAAAGGCAAGCGCCCAGTCTGGTGGACCCCAGCCATAAACAAACTCTACAACAAAAGGAGGAAGCTACTACAAGATAGAGCAAAATCCTTAAAAGGTAAGACACCCTTGATCACTATAAGTAAAAACTAAGAGCTCTCATAAAATCATCCAAAGCAAATTTTGAGAGAAAAATAGCTAAAGACTCAAAAGACAATCATAAGGCCTTCTTTAGCTATGTTAGAAACCTGGGAGGAAACTCCCAGATATGCTCAGAACTAGTTCAAAATGATGTGAAGATTACTGATTCTACAGACATTGCCAACATACTGGCTGACAGGTTCAGTGCAAACTTCTCCCCTCCCCAAAAGGAGAGATATCTATACCAAGCGATTGCAGCCCCCAAACATCTCCAATGCCCAAGTGAGAACTGCTCTCTCCAAAGCAAAAACACAGCATCCATGGGACCTGATGGTGTCCCCGGCTCTGTGCTCCACGAACCCATCGAGGAATTAAACCCACAGCTAGGACAGCTGTTTAATCATAGTCTTACCTCTGGATACCAGGAGTGGCACTGCAACTGTGGTCCCACTTCACAAAGGCGGTGCCTCCACCGACCCTGGAAATTACCGCCCATTAGCTTGACAAGCCTTATCTGCAAAGCCATGGAGAGGATCATAATGGACCTCATAAATAAAGACATAGGGAATTTGCAGACTTTGGATCCATCCCAGTTTGGCTTTGTCAAAGGCAGATCATGCCTTCTAAACTTGGTTGACTTTTTCAAACAGTCACCAAAGCCATTGATGAGGGAAAGGCAGTCCATACAGCCTACCTCGATCTGGCGAAGGCCTTCGATACAATACCCCACTCGGGTATCATTGAAAAACTCATCAGCTTAAATGTTAACCCATACATCACAAGATGGGTTGCAAACTGGCTGAGTGACAGAACCCACAGGGTCAGAGTTGCTGGCGCCATGTCAGACTCAAAGCCTGTCACAAGTGGTGTACCACAGGGCTCAGTCCTGGGCCCACTCTTGTTTGGCATCTACTTTTCAGTACAAGCAAACACAGGAGGGTTATGGCTGACAAAGTTTGCAGATGACTGCAAACTGGGCGCCATAGTAGAAAACACATCTGACACAGATATCCTTCAGAAGGGTCTCACAGAAATGGATAACTGGTGCCAGAGCCATGGCCTAAAGTTAAATGCCAAAAATGCATAGTCATACCCTTCGAAAAACAAGGTTACCCCTAGCTACCAAATAGGTGGCAATCCACTGAGCACAGAAGAAGTTATCAGGGACCTGGGGACCCAGGTTGATAGTAGTCTGTCATTCGACACCCATGTAGCTAAAGTAGTTAGGAAGACCTTCTACATTGCCCACCTTATCATGAAGGGATTCTCATCTAGATCAAGGGAGGTCATAGTCTCCCTATACTCATCACTCATCAGACCAATGATTGAGTACAATGCCCCATTCGGAATGTATCTGACCCGACACTTGCAGCAGCTGGAGAGGCCACAAAAGTTCCTCACCAAAAGGATAAAGGATCTCAAACATCTGTCCTATGCTGCCCGACTGAAAGAACTCCAGCTCTATTCAGTCGCTGCTCAGAGGTGACCTTTGCCTAACATACAAGGCCATGTCAAACCCAGATTTGATGAATATGCTTCACCTCAAAAATCTAGATCCGTCAGAGTCACAAGGGCGGAGACTTAAACCTCGACACGGCTATTAATAGGACGTGCTGGAGGGATAGATTCATCACCCAAAGACTCCCTATGCTGTGGAATAAAATCCCGGTATATGTGAGGCAGAGCACCTCGCTGGCCTTGTTCAAGAGAAATCTTGACCAATGGATGGGAGATCGCAGATATACCCCAGGGATTACCTCAGTGTCACTGCTCAACAGAGGCACAGCAAAATAATGGGTATAGTTCCCCATACTAAAGGGGTGGCGTAAGCCACAAAACTATGGGCTAGGCTTGTAAATGCCCTCGGGCAGATAGCCTAGTATGAACCTATGAACCTATGAACCTATGAACCTTGGTAATAATGCAGATGTCAGACATCTCCTTGGGGGTTGCCTGTGTCTGATGCTAACAGAATACAATCGTTACATGGTAAGTAATTGTTGTGCAGTTTGTCAGGCATCAGTTTTAATATGTGTATGTGCTGAGGCTCTTATTCTTTCATTTGGTATTCAGTGTGTGTGCTACCCTTGTCTCTTAGCCAGAGCCATGACATCTTGTGCATGCCCATGTCTGCCAGCAGCAACTGCAGCTGATGGTTCTCCCTCAGACTTCTCATCTGTATCTGCTATAGCTGCTGACCCTGCCTGTGGTGCTAAGAACTGTTGTCCTTGTTGAAACTGTTTCCTGAGAATGATATTCTGCAATATGGAACAGATTGGGAATATTTTGGAAAGGTTGCTGGGTCTTACTGTAGGGCACCGCCTGAGATGACTAGACTCTGGAACCTTGATTTAACCAAGCTGAATATACATTCTATGATATTCCTAATTTGAGCTTGGGTATGGTTGTATCCTTGCTTGGTGGGGTTGTGTGGGTTTCTCATGAGTGTCATCAGCCATGGTGCCAGTGCATAACCTGCATCCCCCACTAGATGTTCTTGTGGAAAGTCACCCCTAGCAAGCTTGTGTACAGCTCACAGGTGTGCCTGTGTGAGTCAGGGAAACTGCCTGAGTTACTTGCACAGATATTGAAGATGATCCCTTGGGCATTAAAGACAACCTGACAGTTTATAGAGTGGTCTCCTTTCCTGTTAATGTACCTCCTTCCATGTTCTCTGGGTAGGGCTGTTATTTCTATGTGCGTGAAATCTACAGCCCCCAAAAATTCCTGCATGGTTCTTGCTCTCTTCTGCAGGGTGCATGGAAAACAGATATGCTTCCTTGCATGTTGTAGCATTGAATTTAGAAAATTATGTACTATTCTGGAAGCTGAGGCCTGTGACACCCCTAATATATTCCCTGTGAATCTCTGTAGCTAGTATAGGTAGACCTACACATACCTTAGTGTCCACTAGGATGAGCTCTCCATGATTTCCCAGGGGCCTTAGGTGAGGGTTGCAAAGGTCACATATTTCCTTTAGTGTTTCACTGTCCACCCAGTAGGTATCACTCTTCAATGTCTGAGTCCTGCAGTCCACGGGTAAGTCAAACACAGTCCAAACACCCTTCTTCTTCTTGGCTGAGGTCTGGTAGCAGCAGCAACTCCTTGAATAAAGCCAGTTGCATATACAAGTTAATGATGGTAGCAGCAACTATTAACATGCATTTTTTTGTTTGTTTGTTTGTTTTTTTAAAGTTTAGTCATGGCTGTAGTCCAAAGAGTTTTGGATTTCAAGGCAAATGACTACACTGAATGTACACAATTGCTTTATAGGCTCCTGAATAGCTCTGCTATGTTGGATTTGTCAATTAGCATGCAGTTCAGTTACTGCTGCTTTCATTAGCACATTTCTGCTATTTACCCTTGTTTGACATTTAATGAATATCAAATATCTCACTATCATGTGATCGGTGTGCTGCAACATGTACATGATAACCGCACTTAGTGTATCCATTCATGACTCCAGTCCAAAGACTTATAACCTCCTTTTCACTAATTACTAGAAATAGTTAATTTCCCATTAGTAGCACATGTATTAACATATACTTGTACCTTTGTTTTTCAATAAGTATCACAAATAGTTAATTTCCCATTAGCAGCATGTGTAAAAGCATACAGTTGTAATATTCTTTTCACTAATTACCAGTTCACTTCCCTTTATTATCATGTGTAGAAACATACACTTGTTATATTCATTTCACTAATCACCAGAGATGGTTCATTTTCCATTAGTACCATGGGTGGAAAAATACACTTGTAATCTCCTTTTCACTAACTACAGAAGAGTTTGGTGTTTTTTTTTTTTTTTGTTAGGCAAAATGTAATCAAAAATCTATATTCAGTAGAACATGCCTCACACAGTTAAATTCCAGAAATACTGTGGGCCAAATTGTTCTAGTAATTTGCAAAGCATGAATCTGTCTGAAGTTAACAGTTATAGAGGAGAAACTAGAAGACTTCATAACTGTTCATTTTGCCTTACCAGGTCAAGAGACAGACTTGAAAGATATAATCTACAGCTCTGTAAATGAAAATGTTAAGTAACACAGAAATAACTTTCAACTCTAGATTGTCAAACAAGAAAGGAAATCAGTAATTTAAATGCAAAGTTTTGAGTGTAATGGTGACAATTTTAAAGATCACGGCAACTCCAGCAATATACTTTGAAATCTTTTGATGGAAAATGTTTATGCAAAGTGCTTGACTGCAGTGAGCAGCAAAATTATAATTTAAGATGGTAAATGTCAAACTGTACAAATGGTGTTTTACACAAACACAGAAAATTGAAGTTAATCAAATAACCTTTAGTGCACAACTCAGAGAAAGTCACTGTTAAGGATGAACTACCTTTGCTTCATCTTTGTGATAAGCAAGCAAAATATATATCAGCAGAAACAGTCAGCTTTATTAGAAAGGAAAATAGAACAGCCACCAGACAACTCATCATGTCTTGATTTTTTCTAAGTCAACATCTGATGACAATCATTTAAGCCTGCAGCTTTAATTAATTAAATTGCATATATGTGGATGAGAGAAAGTCTTGCAAATTAAAATGTTTTGGTTAAAGTGGAAATGGACGGTGGCAGCCAGTCAGCTGACTCACAACATTGAAATGAACCATTACCAGATAGCTCACTTCTTGATATGAAGTTGAATTCACATATACTTTTGCTAGCACATGACAACATCAAATGAAGTGTAGACTGTCTGTAGATTTAAACAAAATTGTGTATGTGTTTTATGTGTCTGTACTTGTATTTTCTATATCAATGGATATATGTCTATATCTATCTATATTTATATTTATATATGTATTCAAAATCCAGGATTGTCCCTAGAAACACATATGAAACAGAGGTGCTTGGATATGAGCACTAACCAACATAAAAAAAAAACAATACAGAGCACAAAACTGCATTATATAGTCTAATACCGATGAAACTGTCATTTTTAATATAGCTGCCTTTTATTTATTACACCTAATCATACAAATGCACATTTGCATAACATATATATCACTTTCTGTCTTTGCTGACAGCTGACTTTTTTTTGTATGTACAAAATATTAATATTTCCTCTTGATTTAACAGTATTATAGAAAGTCAGCCCAGAGCCAGCTAACAACATCATACGACACAATTACACAATCTTCCCCTTAACAGCTTTTTTCTCCTCCATTAATTTCTTATTTACCATATTTGATGCCAGTATGTCTTGTCCTTCATAGATTTATAGGTAGGTACTAGGCTATTGGTCCTAGGGCCTATATAAACCTAGCCAAAAATGTACCCTGGCTTTTGCCACCCAAGAAAATTAATTTCCTGTGCCCCTGTCGAGCAGAGCCACAGAAGTGATCCCTGGGGTGAATTTCCTATTTCCCATCCAATCATCAAGATTTTTCTTGAAGAGTGCTAATGAGGAGCTCTGTTTGACATAGATAGATAGTCTGTTCCAGAGTATGGGAAGTCTTTGGGACAGGAATCTATTCCTCCAGCATGTTCTGTTTATTGTGGTGACAAGGTTTAGGTCCCTAGAGCGTGCAGCTTGGATGGATTTGATTTCTTTAAGTAGAGCATGTCCAACAGCTCTGGGTTTGACATAGCTTTGTATGTTAGGCAGAGATCGCCTCTGAGTAGGCGATATGCGATGGAGTAAAGCTGGAGTTTTTTGAGATGGTCTGCATAGGGCATCTGTTTGAGGCCAGTAATCCTCTTTGTGAGGTATTTCTGTGGCCTTTCCAGTTGTTGTAGATGTCTTGTGAGGTACATACCAAAAGGGGCATTGTACTCTATAATGGGTCTAATGAGTGATGAGTAGAGGGGAACAATGACCTCTTTTTTTCTGGATGGAAAACCTTTTGTGATGAGGTGAGCCATGTAGATGGATTTCCTGACCACTGTGGCGATGTGATTATCAAAGGAGAGACTACTGTCCACCTGTGTCCCAAGGTCTCTTATCACATTTTAGGTGTTAAGTAGACTACCAGCTATGTGGTAGTTCATGGGTACAGAGTTTTTACCAAAGGGGATGACAATACACTTTTTGGCATTGAGCTTCAGGCCATGGCTTTGACACCAGGCATCTGTCTTAGTGAGGCCCTTTTGTAGTATGTCCACATTGTTAGGAGTTTTGATTATGGCTCCTAGTTTGCAGTCATCTGCAAACTTTGTTAGCCAAAGACCTTCTGTGTTAGCCTGTACTTCATAGAAGTAGATACCAAACAGGAGAGGACCCAGGACTGAACCCTGTGGTACTCCACTTGTCACTGGTCTGAAATTGGATTTGGAGTCTGCTACTTTCACTGTGTGGGTTCTGTCCATGAGCCAGTTGGCAACCCATCTTGTGACATAGGGATTTATACCTAGTTTAGTGAGCTTATCTATAATTACAGACTGGGGGATGGTGTTGAAAGCCTTGGCGAGATGTAGATAAGCTGTGTAAACCACCTTACCCTCATCTATGGCTTTGGTGACTGCTTCAAAGAAGTCAATCAGGTTTAGGAGACATGGTCTGCCTTTTACAAATCCGAATTGGGTAGGGTCCGGAGTTTGGAGATTTCCAATGTCTTTGTTTATGAGTTCAATGATGATACATTCCATGGCCTTGCAGACCAGGCTCGTCAGGCTAATGGGGCGGTAGTTCCTTGGGTCAATCATGGCTCCCCCTTTGTGGAGTGGGATAACCGTCATGGTGCGCCATTCAGTGGGCACAAAGCCTGAGGTGAGGCTATGATTGAACATGGTACTTAGGTAGGGTGCCAATTCATTCTGTAGTTCATGTAGAATGCAGCCTGGGATATTGTCAGGTCCCATGGATGCTGTGTTCTTGGCTTTGGAGAGTATGTTTTTTACCTGTGCAGCCATGATTACAGGAACTTTGCATTCTTCCGGTATAGAGATGGGCCCTCTAGGGGCTGAGAGGGGGTAAAGTTAGCACTGAACCTATCTGCCAGGATGTTGGCAATATCAATCTCAGCTTCTTACTGAGGTTGACCAGGGAGTTCCTCCAGTCATGGGATTTTACTCTTTTTTGCAACAGTTTCTTTCTTCTGTTGTAGAGTTTGTTTATAGCAGAGGACCACTAGATTGGCTTCCTTTTTTGGAGGATAGTATCTTGGTTCTATTAGGAATAGCATGATCCATGCACTCGTGTAAGTGCTTATAAAGTGCATTTGTGTAGGATTCAGCAGTCGTACCTCTATTGTCCGTCTGCATGGGTGTTATGAAGTTTGCCACTTCTGTCTTAAGAAGTGTGAAGTTGGCTTTGGAGAAGTTTTTTATGGTGGTTTCCCTAATTGGGGGTGGGGGAGGGATGTGGATGTCAAGGGTGATTAGCTTGTGGTCAGATCTGACCAATGAAGAATTGACCTCTGGTGTAGAACACCGGTTGCCCATGTTGGTAATGACCAGGTCTAGGATATTGCTGCCCCTGATGGGGGTATGAATAAGTTGATCCAAGTCATTGGAATTTATGAATTCCAGAAAACATTGAGCAAAAGAGTTGGTACATGAGTAGTTTTCCCATTTAATGGTGGGGTAGTTGAAATCGCCCATTAATAGGGTGTTGGATTGTACCCTAATACTTTCCAGTGTATCAAGAAATGAGGAGTAGGAATCCTAGGACATGGTGGGGGTCTGTAGGAAGCTACAATTTGGATTGCGGTCTTGCCCAGAGTTTGTTGCACTTGGATAATCTCGGATGCATTATGCTGTGCAACTAGCCTGGAGGTGTGGATATCCTTAATGAATATGGACACGCCTCAACCTTTAGTGCTTGATTCTGAGTTAGGTGGCCAAAAGGTGTGGTATGAATTATGGCCTGGTAATGCAGGGGTGCTCTCTGGAGCTTTGAACCAGATCTCTGTCACTGCACAGATGTCGATGTTCTCCATTTTAAGGAGTGCCTTGAGTGAGTGCATTTTGAGGTTTAGACTTCTAGCATTGAGTAGCATTGCCCTCAGATTTTGCTTGCTTGTACCTGTTATGGTGGTGAATTTGTCATTTGAACCTTGCCTAAAAAAAGGCACTATAGGAGTGGCAAGAGCCTTAGCCAGTATCTTGAATCCCAAGGGCAACAGGTGCAGGCCATCTCCGGCAAAGCATCATGGTCTGTCAATCATGTCGTCCCAGGCAGACAAATACTGGATCCCCTTAGAATGACACCAGAAGCTTAGCCAATTGTTGAAGTCAATAATTTTGTCCTTGTACTGTGGTATCATTCTGGGTGATCCAACAACAAATCCAAACTGAAACTCAAATGACAGACATTGACCAAAAACACTGAGTCTCCAACACCTAGAAAAAGTAAAAATACAGGTTTATTGTGTTGCAAGTAAAGCAACTAAACGGTAGAATACACAAGTAACGGTACTTGTGTATTCTACCGTTTAGTTGCTTTATTTGCAACACAATAAACCTGTGTTTTTACTTTTTCCTACATGTTGGAGACTCGTGTTTTTGTTCAAAGTCTATCATTCTGGGTTATGGCAGGATGCTACTCAAGGCTAGGGTCATACCTGCCTGGGCTACAAGATCGGAGAGCTCCTCCATGTCTCTTTTCATGTAGTCCAGGGAGGTACGTCTCAGGACATTCACACCAACATAGACAATGACAGTGTCATATTTGTACTTGTTGTGGAGTGACCTGAGTACATGTGTTATGTGGCGGATCCTGGCACCTGACAGGCAGCTGACAGTAACTTTCTCCTTGTTTAGCCTGGTGAGTGGAACATCAGTGTGCCTGACTATAGAGTCACCTACGACTAGAGTGTTGGGTACGTTGTTATGCCTTATGGGCTGTGGTTGAGTGGCACACTGAGTTTGTGGGCTATGTGTCATTTGGGTTGTGTTGGGGGGGATGGAGTTTGCTTGCGTTTCTGCTTTGGAGGTCCCTGATGCTTGGGCAGGTTTTTATTGAGAGCCTCCACGAATGTAGGTGTGTGTTTTGTGTTTCTATGTGTGTGTTTTGGTGGTGTAGGTTTTGAGGGACTATGTGATGAGTGTGGTGTGGTGCAAGTGTTTACCTTCTACTCTTGACTGTCTAGTCCAGTCTTAGAGAGCTTTGCTTCCAGTTTGGCTATATAAGTGCATCTCTCACCGGTTGTAGTGTTGAGTGATAGGAGGAGAGGGTTGCCTGTGTACATGAGGCAATTGCTGCATTGCCCCAAGATGCCCAGATTCATCAAGTAGACAGGAGAAATCACTGGGAGCTGACCCTTAGACATGCCTGGATAGGTGCTTATTTATTAAGTACTAAAAACTGCTTTCCTCTAGACAAGTGAGGAAAATTGAGTGCTGCAGTAATTTGCAGTTTATTTAGTGCTTACGAGTTCTGAACAAGTGCTGAGTACAAAGAAACAGATTTGAGTGCTGAAACTAGAAAACTGGTTAGTTCTAAGAAACAAAATTAAGCTAGAAGGCTTCCCTCCATCACAGAAAGGCTTGGGGGCTCAGAAGCCTATAAACAGTCTAGACCACTTACAGGAAAGGCAGGAAACAAGCTTAATTTTTTTTTCTTTCCCAGATGCTCTCTTTGTACACAGTAGGAGTGCTTGAAATCAGAATATAATCTCACTGCACTCAGTTGAGTGAGCAAATGAGATGGGCCCAGAAGGAGTATCCAAACACAAATTTACAAGAGGGGTTGTCAGTTTCAAAGCCACCAAGATAAACAAAAACAGGGAGGGTGGGTAAGGAACTAACTGAAAAAAAGAGTCAAAACTTCCAGTTCAGTTAATATTCAATGCAACACAAATAAATCAATTAAAATGCTGTATTATTTGAAAAAAGTGCAAATAAAAGGTACTTAAATTCTCTTATATGTCCAGCTGAATACAACTAGATCTTAGCCAAACAAAGCTGAGGTTTTAAGCAGAAAATATTCCAAAGTGTTCCACTTAAATAGGCAGTGACAGGATATCAATGAATGAGACTACCCCCGCCTGCAATTACTAACAGGCAATAAAATTCTAGCAAGCACTAACTGAAAAAACAGAGTCAAAACTTCCAGTTCAGTTAATATTCAATGCAACACAAATAAATCAATTAAAATGCTGTATTATTTGAAAAAAGTGCAGATAAAAGGTATTTAAATTCTCTTATACGTCCAGTTGAATACAGCTAGATCTTAGCCGGCTAAAGCTGAGTCATAACCCTTCTACTCAACTAAGTTCCTCAGGCACCTGCTTCCTGGCCTCCCCCACCATTTTGTCCTCACTTCCTTGTAGTCTTTTCCCAGATTATTCACTTCCTTTTAAGTTATATACCAACACCTTCTCTCAGAAGGATTTTTTTTGTCCCATTATTGTTCACATAATTTCTAAGACTTCTACATAAAAAAAAAAATAATAAAACTAAGAGTGCTCTATAGGCATAAACTTTATCTAAACCTCCCACCAGAATGATTCTGGTTAACAATTTTCTATTACTTCCTTTCCAATATGGAGCCTCTATTCTTGCCAATCTCCAGATCTCACTCTTGTTCTAACAAAATAGCTAAGTTTGCTACTTGTTCCACATACTGTACTCATCACTGTATTTCCATGCAATCCTCAAGTGACTTGAACTATCACAGCACCTTACCTATCTGCAATTCTTAACAGCCCATAACATTATTTATAACACTACAGCCTGCTCTGCCTTCATTTTTGTTCTGCAGAGCTGTATCCCCACAAAATCCTTAAGATCAGAAGACAAACAGCTTCTCATATTGCACAAGCCAAACATATCTGCTGGAAAAGCCTTTACTCCTATTCTGTTGCCAAACAATGACCTCCTATCTTTCAAACATGCATTAAAAGAATTATTTTATTTTAGCTAAGCTATACCCTTTGCTAATCTACCTAGTATCCCAACAAGTCTACCACTCTCTCCACTATTTCCAACCTCCACATTATTATTTAAACAACTCTACCTCTCTCTTTTTTCAAATGTCATCCACCTATCGATTTCTTGAATTGCATATCGACATGTCTGTCTCTCTACTACAATTTTCATCTCATTCTCAATATTTTATATTTATAACTATGACTGAACAATATTTCCTCTGTAGTAATATTTTCTAAATTGAAATTGTATATTATAAAATATTGTATCATTGTATGTTACTATAAATTTTATATACTTGGAGCATTTCTCCCCAAGCCTCTGCTGAAAATTGGTTCTTAGAACCCAGTCAGACTTTCCCAGTAATCAAATGTCACTAAATACATAAATAAATACATTGAGCTGGTCTGCAATTTCCACTTTTTCTTGAAGTCTTTTTTTGATTTTATCTATAACAATGATGTCATCTCCCTCCTCTATCCACTCTCCTAATTATGTTCTTATGTAGTTTCATAGATAGTCCACTTTGTTAGCATGGCATAGTTGCTTCATGATCTTTTCCACTAATCTATTCAATCCAAGGTGAAACTCCTTCAGTTTACCACACTCACAAAATATGTGACACCAGTTTCCTACCTGCTCTTGCTGACATTTCCAGCATATAGTGTTCTCACCTGGAAACATCTTGTGCAGCCTGTTTTGTGTATAAAATATTTGTGCAAACATTTCTAACTAAATATTTTGAATTTACCTACTTTCTTCACTTAGGTAATTCACATGTCTCAATCCAGTGTTCTCTTAATCTCATGTCTCCTAATGTTTTCCCAATTTGTTACTACCTAATTATACATTTCTCCTTGTTATTGTCTATTATTATTGTTTTATAAACCTGTTAGCTAATATTTCTGTTTTAGCTTCTCCTGTCCTTGTTTCTATTAGAAGATGCAGAAGTAGTGGTTTATTTTCCCCTCTTTTTTTCTACTTCCCAATCATATTTTTCTAATGCTCCCAACAGTTTTCTGAATACCAACCAATTACTTTCTTTCACCTCATATTGGTTTCTCACTTCCTCCTAGTCCTGTCTTTTTTTCACCATTTCTCAACTGTTCCCACTAGTGATTTTTGCTTCTTTGAATTATTTGATCCTTTAACATTTCTGTGTCCACCCAGAACACTGTCTTGCCTATCCCTATTGGACTCAATTCCAAATCCCACCATTTTCTGCTTTTTCCTTTTACAGTGATCTCCAACCTGTTCTCCAGATGTCTCTGGCATTTATCCTAGGTTGAGTTATCAGTTAATTTTTTGTTACTGTTTATCTTTTGAATATTTTGTTTGCCATCTACCATATTCAACATAATTTCTTTTCAGTTCACTAAGACTCCCTTTTTTCTAGATTATAAAGCAACTTTAGTTGCATGGCTTCTTAGTACTATTCCAAGTTGGGGACTGAAAACTCCCCCTTCCTCTTGTGGAAGTACCATAATTCCCCACTTTACAAAAGGCTGTTGACCATCCTAGCTGTATTT
This sequence comes from Protopterus annectens, assembly GCF_019279795.1. Lineage (NCBI taxonomy): Eukaryota > Metazoa > Chordata > Ceratodontiformes > Protopteridae > Protopterus > Protopterus annectens. The sequence goes on from NC_056732.1 coordinate 195,170,597, forward strand.
TGAGATCTCTCTCCTATGCTTTTTCCAATAACATTTCTATGGTTTGTATATGAACAGTTGTCCTAGGTATGGAATTAATGGCAGTTTAAACATCTTCACTGCTTGTATTCTTTGGCTAATGTCTATCTTTATGATTTTCCACTGTTTTATCATCCCTCTGATCTTGTTGTACATTACCCTCCAAGTTTCTTAGGGGCAATCTCCAGAATTTTCTGTTATCCATATTCCCATATATTTCATCCTAAAGGGACCCCAAAGACTGGAAAAATCTTGCACCGGCTGGAATGTTGGGGTATGATTCACACATGTCTTTGTCTTGTCTTCATTAACGTTATATTCAATAAACATTTAAATTGCCTTAATATTTCAAATTAACATATTAAGTCCTTCCTGGAGCCTGTTAAAAATGATTATATCATATACAAACATCAGTGGTTTATATTCCATTCTTTTCACTGGTTTATATTCCACTCTTTTGCCTGCCACCTCTTAATTTCAGATTGTCTTATTTTTTGAGCTAGTGAAACTAAGTACATTGCAAATAATAATGGCAACAACAGGAAGCCTTGTTTTGTGCCCCTCTTAACTGAACATTTAACATTTATTTTATTTTGAAAGTCCAAATAACCTATTCCATTTGGTTATAGATTGGTCTTACCCATCCCATTCAATAATTATATATTATGCCTAATTAGACAACTGGAGTTATACCATATATAATTTGAAGGGACCTATGCATGGGATAAAGCCTTTAAGAACTGCCGCTGTCCGTTAGTCTTTTTCCAATCCCTAGATCTAAGTTGTTCTTGAATATCGACAGGAATGAACTTTGTTTTATGTGGATGGGGAGTCTGCTCCACAGCAGTGGTATCATCTGTAAGATATACATGTCCATCCAAACTGTTCTGTTGATATTGTAGAAGAGAAGAGCTTTAGATCCCTAGACCAAGTATTTCTGATGCTATTTGACTTGTTGATGTGCAGTAAATCCATCAGTAATGGGATGGAGGATGCCTTGTATGCCAAACACAGGTCACCTCTTAGCAGTCTGTAGGATACTGAGTATAGTGACAGGGCTTTGATTCGGTCTATGTAGGGCATGTTTTTCAGACCTTGTATCCTTTTAGCAAGAAATCTCTGTGGCATTCCAGTTGTTGCTTCTGTCTGAACAGATACATACCAAAGGGGGCATTATGTTCAATAATTGGTCTATTGAGGGTTGAGTAAAGTGGGGCAATGACACCAATAGATCTAGCCACAATTCCTTTGTTGATAAGCTATACAACATGCTGGTCAAAATTTAGGTCACTGTCCATATAAGTTTCCAAATCTTAAACAACTGGATCAACTCTTATTGGTGCATTTTCAATGTGGTAGTTCCCTGGGGTAGATGACTTCCCAATCATTATGCAATATCATCTTGACCAGGCACACTTTAACTTTTTTATCAAGCATACATGCCTGCTGCAACAGCTTTTGGTGATTACATTAAGCAACAAGTACCTCAGCTGAATTGTGTGTGAGTTTAATACCCAGAAACACACATTAGATTTTTTAAAATCTTATTTAGAAGTTATTAACTGCAATACTTCATGACGTTAACATCAAATTTTGGCAAATACAAGTATTATCTTTGAAAGCATATATCTGATATGGGACAGTAAAAATATGATTCTATTAGACATATCACACTATTGTCACTGATTTTATGACATATTAATGCCTTCCCATTATATCTGGATATGGTTAAGGTGTACTTATTTTTTCTTATACTGGTTTATATCTTGAAATATTAAACTAAGGTGATATACCATAGATCTAACTGCCTTTTTTGTCTCCCACACTCTATCTCAATTTGTTAATGCATTGTTACTGAAAATAAAATGACCATCAACACAGGAAGTTATACAGACCACTGAGGTTCAGCCCACCATACCTCCACAGGTGGCCGTGGTGGTGGCACCACCACAGGCAGCACGGACACCTAGTACTTCTGGGTCACAACCTGTCAATGTTTCCTTTCACAACCCCTGACCTACCTACTCCACCTGTGTCATGTAGGTCTGCCCCAGCTGCAGGTGCAGTGGGAGAAGAAGTTGTGGAGGTGATGATTTTTTCACCCATCAGGAACTGGCAGGGCTGGTGGACGGCATTATGGAGAGGGAACTTGGTGGCTGAATCATCAGGGTTAAAAAGGTCCTGCATTGTATTGCCAAAATAATGTCATGTCTGGCACTGACCCAGGCAACTGCTGCAGGAGACAATTTTGACAGTTCTGAGGGTGAGGACTAGATTCTCACTGTTCTCAAGCTGGATGTGGATGTGCCTCTGAAGTCTCCTATCTATCCGCAGTCATAGTGTCCCCAACCTTTTGTGTCCATCACCATTCCTGTCTGTCTTGTTTGTCCTGTCTATGCCTGCTATCTAACCTACCCTATATGACTGACCCTTTCATTCCTAAGCACCTTCCCCAACATTCCTTTATCTCATGTATTCTTTTCCCTATGTCATACTCTCTGCTTGCCACCCACATTTTCACCACTGTCCTATCAACCCCTTTTTCACCCATTTAATCTGGTCAAAAAATAGAATCACACATAACACACATGGCCAGAAATGGGCAATTGAAAAGCCTTCACATTTTCTCGTCAGCATTTGCATGGAGGTTGCCCTAGTACACCAATGCCGAGTGACATTGAATGCTGTTTAACTTGCTATGGTAAAAGCTGGAGATTTTTGTTTCATCTGCAGTAGTCCAGTTACTTTCATGCAAATTTGCATAAATCCATTGGTCTATTGGAATACAGAATAAAGGCAGAGTAAAGTAACTACTTTGAAATAGTTACTCTAACAATTCTTTGGCTGCTGGCTGTAATAAACTAGAAGTTCCTATTTGGTATGTTGATATAAACCCCTGTCTGTAGACTGATGTTTTTGCATTGCATCATGGGGTAGATTATAGCTGTATGTCAATTATTATTTCATGAAAGTTGATATTCTTATCACATGGTTAACAGCTAATGTCTGTATTTCTCTTCGGTTACATTTCAGTAACATATCACTTGAATAGTGCAGCAAGAAACTATTTGCAAAAGCATTCTATCCACAACTGGAAGACTTAGTCACACACCCCCATCCTGCTTATGTCTTAATCTTTTTTCTGCTCTCCCACCCCTTCTTGCTCCCTATAGCAAACAGATCATGACAGAGTACTAATGAGAAAAAACCTAAAAGTAACACCATAAATATGGTCCTAAGTGTACCATAAACACAACTATTGGTATCTCTCTCTCTCTCTCTCTCTCTGTTCATCCTCTTCTGCTTCAGTAAGTTGTCACTTACTGTCCCTTCAGTTACGCAATTCTTTGTGGTGTGATACGATATGCTGACATCTACAGATTGTTTTTTGCATATTTTCAAGGGTTCAAATCCAGGCATTAGCAAATTGCTACTGACAGTACATTGTTTTATGTGTGTAGCTATTGGATACGTATTGTTATGAGCCACTATTATCCTTCTTCTTTCAAAAGCTACTTGGTCCCTGCCTTCCTACCCCTGCCAATATATCTTCTCCCTTCTGTATCATTAGTCTTTATCCTTTGCACTAGTGCAGTGTCTGGCACAAAACACCAAATGCAATTTAGGCTAAATAGAAATACACAACTTATGGCAGAGTCTTTTGGGGTTTTGTAATTAGACACATTACTCTAGTGCCCTCCATGCTACTGTGCTTAACTACATATAGCCAAGCTAATATTCTGTTGAACAAGCTGAAGATTGCATGTACAGCATACAGTTGTCATGAAGGTAATGAACAGCAAGTCATACATGCATTCTGCTTTACTGCAATATGTTGTCATATTTGAACTTTGCAAAGTAAGAATTCCTGTGTGTTGTGGTTGGATAATACTCAGCTGTGCAGATTTGTTCTCTGGGAGTCTGTCAAGGTTTGAATCCAGATGTATGCCAAACTGTATTTGAATGTTTGGTACAACTCCTGTTGGTGTAACTGTTGGTCAAGGGAGCCCGCAGGATTTTTTGCAGGGGGGGGTGCAAAACCCAGAGCCCCGCCCATGCAGCCCCACCCCTCCCCCACAGCCCCACCCCCCTGTGCAGCCCCGCCCCCACGCAGCCCCCCACATACACACATAGCCATTCCAGTGTCCCATTACTTGGCTATTTCTCCCCATTTGCAACAGACACTGTTCAAATCTATCAGTATGCATACTGTCTTATGCTTTACTTCTACAATGATTACAGATATTTGGATTTAATTTACAACTTTTATTTCAAATTTTATAGCAGAAACACTGAGGCACGCATTTCACATTTGCTAAACAAAGCAACAGTCTTGCAATGAAAACAAACTTAGCATTAAAACTTCTCTGCTTTTGAAACTCACATTGATTGAAACAGCATTGAAACCCACATTCAAAGAGAATGCATCTGGGCAGTGGCAGGTTAAGTTTACCTTTGGGCTGTTTTCAAAGCATATCAAATGCACACATTTTTAGGCCCATGCAAAAGTATGGTGATTCATGTTCCTGATGGGAGATAGGAAATTCACCCCGGGGATCACTTCTGTGGCTATGCTTGACAGTGGCACTGGAAAATAATTTTCTTGGGTGGCGAAAGCCAGGGTACCTTTGGTTAGGCTTGTATAGGCCCAATAGCCTAGTACCTACCTATGAACCTATAATTGAATTATATCCCTTGTACAGCACCTGCACCACCTGTTAGAGTGTATTTTAAATTTACAGTTTTGAACATTTTCCAGTAAGCAGTGAAACAATTCAAAACATATGAACCAGTAATGGCAAACTGCCTAGTTCAGAACATTTCAAACATAAAAGGCCACTCAAACTTCTATCACTATAATCCACAGATATTAGTCCATATGCACAATCTCTGCAGTCTGCAGAAGTCATCTGAATTCCACATTAAAAAGATCTGAAACTAATGAAGAGATTGTTGCTATAAAACATACATTTCAGTGTTTCATCTACAAATGTAGTGCCCATTGCCCTAGAAGAATAAATTGCCTATGTTACATTAAAAGAAATGGTATGCTGGTATATTGCAACAGGGAATATGTAACAAGCTGAAAACTAGGTTCATAGTTACTAGGCACCAAAGGGACATACTCAGGACAGGACTGCAGCACCCCATCCCCTTAAAATACACATTTACATGCTGTGGGAGTAGAAGCTACAGCCCTCTGTAGCAAGATGCAAGTATGCTACCTGCTGTGCTACTAACACTGCTTTAAAATTCTATACTACAATGATACCATTTGCTAAACAAAAGAGTTGCATATTTTTACAAACCTAGCATGATGAGCAGTAGTAAACTTCTCTTCCCTTGAAGCTCTCAGTTCCTGGAAAATAAATTCCACCTGCTAACTCTAAGTAGGTTATTTCGGGCACACACTTAACCTGTTAGCAAAAGAAATCTGGACAAAGCCTAAAATAAACAGGGACAGATTAAAAATATTGCTCTGATGAACTTATAAAGTTAAGTTGCTAGAATAACAACATGATTTGTGTTAGTAAGCATTTTTTCTAAAGGATATGACACGTAAAACTGAAAATGTCTGTCACTAATTAGCAACTGCAATCCTTTTCAGGTGGAATATGAGGCAAAAATCTAGATGTTCTGCAAAAACCTGCATAGCTGAGGCATGGCCCATGGGGTATACTACCTTCCTCTGATACACACCCCTACCTGTCAATCTCATCTCATAGCACAAATAATGTGTAAAGCCCAAAACTGGGAACACATTGAGAAAGTTGCTAGAATAAAAGGATTTGTGTTAGAATGCATTTTCTGAATGATATGAAGTCTGAAACTGAAATGTATGTCATTATTTATTAACTTTAATGGTTAGCTCATCATCCCAGTGATTTGTACCAAAAAAAAAAAAAAGATTTTTATGAGGAACAGACTAAAAATATAAAGCAGAAATCTGGACACTGAAAATCTATACATTTGACAGGTATGACACACATAAATCTCCCTACCTACCTTGTAGTACCTCCTTAGAATGCGGATAGAGCAAATCATTTGGGTTTCTAGCATCGTGACAGGAATGTACTGCATTCCTAAATCAAAGTACGATTAAAGTTCACGAAATCAGTACTGTGTCAATCTTTGATGTCTGCCAAAGTGCTCTTCAGAGTACCTGCAATGAATGTGCCCAGTAATGACTCATCAGTCCTCCTGCAATGCGTATGGAGTTACATGCATTGGTAACATGTCTAAATACGAATGTATATTCTTTTTTAATAAGACCCATTGCTCCTACTGGAACTGCCTGGGTATCTTTCTTCCACACTGCTCTCATTTCTGCCTGCAAATCCTGATATAGTAGGAGTCTGACTTTGTGTCTCAGTCTGTACATAACACATTGTAGTCAGTGGGTGTGGAGAGTTCAATGATCAATGCTACTTTTGTCTTCTTCTCTTGGACCACTAATATCTGGTTTTCTAGCATCTGTCTTTTGAGCTGTTGGTAATGGAGGATGATCCTATGCGATGTAGGCTTTAGCATTTTCTATGATGCTTAAATTGCAGCTCATGTTTCCAGTGTTTTTCAGCCACTTCAATACCATAATGTTTGCACAATGCCCAGTGCAACAGTCTTGCCACATTATTATGCTTGTCAGTATATAGTGTCCTTCTGCCGTTAGTATGTTGCAACCATTAACGAGGTGTTCAACTTCAACTGTTTTCAGTTCTGTTTTACAAAACCTACATTTGTCTGTTTCTCCCACATGTGCAATGGACATTGTAAACCAATGTGTACATGATAGTCCATTATCTTGTGCCGCCAATATTGACCTTTCATCTCTTGGTTCGAATTCACCTCGCCTTGACCATTCCTGCTTTTGTTCCTGATTAGCATGAGCTTCTTCCAGAAGTGTTCTGTACTTGCAACTATATTTATGCATTTTCCACATTTTTTTCATCTTCTCAATTGGTCCATCACCTTGTATTCTTTTGTTTCTTGGTACATTCAGTTGCTGTCCGATTTTTATCTACTTCTAGTTTGATTTCCATTTCTGCTTGAAGCCGATATGCTTCTGCAAGCCTAAGCAGGGAAAAGCAGAGAAATCATGTATCTTAGATTTATTCTCATTTTTCAAAACTTTCACTACATTTGTGAGGTCAGCAGATGTGTGGAGTCCCATGATTGCAGATCTGTACATGTAATCAATTTCAAGGAGGAATATCCCTTCTTCAGAATGTGGAAAATATGTAATCTTGGTATGCAGTGATTTTTTATAAATCATTTGGTGAGTAAGAAGCATCCTTTTTTCCTATATAATCTATGCAACACATTAAGGTCAAACACACAAAATTAAGTTAGGACAGGAAGAGCAAATTGGTTTAAAGCTTGGATTGCGTTCCTATATGTAAATGCTGTTTTCAGGATTAATTTAAGTCATCTAAAGTATTCCTTAATGAGTTTGATTTGCATTTGCTCATGTTTTATTGTTGATCGGTTATCAGTTCCCATTCCCAAATATTTGTACACTCCCTCTTGCTGAAGTTGTTTTATATCACATTCTTGTACCAAACTGATGTTTTCTTGGTGCTGCAGTTTTCCTGCTTTAAAGGTTTGTTTTGCACATTTATGAAGACTAAATTACACTCTTATATCGTCTGACTTGCAGTTGTGCTTTCAGTTCCTCCTCTGAGCTCTACAGTTTTAAATCATTGACAAAGAGAAGATGAGAGGTCTTTACACACTGTTGCTTTCTAGGAGCCACATATAGGACAAAACAGAGTAGCAGCAGTGACAGAGTCACCCTGAAGTATTCCCCATTGAAGTTTTATCCCTGAAATAATAATTTGTCCTTCATCATGGCTTAATTGCAAAGTGCTCTGCCACTGTTTCATGGTCACTGTCATGTAATCGATCAGTGTAAAGTGTATGTTATACATTTTAAAGTGCTCTTTTATACATGAATGTGTGATACTATCAAATGTTTTTGTAGTCAATCCATGTTGTACTTATTCTCCACTATGACTTTAACAATAAATGATTTTTTATTCCATATGACTTTAACCGTCCTTTTGTTCCATTGCCATAACTGAGCTTTCTTCTAAATGACTATAAACTCAGTCAGCATAAATTCCAGTGTACAGTTTATACGGTGTCAGGAGGCAAGTTATTGGCCTATAATTTGCAGGGATGTTTGCAGGTTCAGGCTTAAGTAGGAGCATTTTTTCTTATTAGTTAGGTTGGTGTCTGTTCCGGGTGTGCATATAAACGGTTTACTCATGGCTTTATCTGCTAGTGATCTTGATTCCTGCCTTACTGAGATTGTCATTCCTAATGTGCTCTATTTCAATGAGACTGTTGATATGTTCTTCAGCCTTTACCAAGTTGAACAGATTGCAACATCTGGGCAATGGGCTCAGAACTGTTGAGTAATTTGCAATAATGGAATGAGAAATAAGAAATATGCATGAAGAGCAAGCATTGAGTAAAATACTGTATGTGCATTTTGTCTGGTTTCACTGACAGTGCTCTTCTGAAGATCAGCTAGGCAGTCAAATATTTTATCAAACTTTTGACTAAACACATGAATGGATTTATATTTCTCGGTCCATCATGTCTCCACAGAAGAGGAATATTTGGTACCAATGCTCATCATTTTGGACTGTCACAGAAAATAAAAATGAATCTTGATAACGTCAACAGCACTACATATTTCAGGACCATCATTCAGATCACACTGACTATCCACTGTGCTGTGCTTCTCAGACTAAACCTTGTAAAGGCTGCTTTTGGATACTTTTCACGAATCTTTGCTTGAACACTGGATGCTTGCCATTATGAAGCAGCCATCCTAGCCTTGTCCGAGTAACTTGTCCATGTCTAGGCCATAATTTGTATCAAATGTCATTGTCAATGAATACATAGTGTGTGCATCTTTCACAAAAATGTGAACAAAACCAATAGTTATTCTAATCATGTTTCAAAACTTTCAGTATGTTGAGTCTTGTGAGGTCAGATGTGTGCATCCCAGGATTGCAGATCTGTACATGTAATCAATTTCAAGGAGGCCCGTCCCTCCTTCAGAAGGGGGGATATATAATGTTGGTATGCACTGATTTTTTTATAAATCATTTAGAGAGCATGAAGCATCCTTTTTGTTTTCCTGTTTAATCTATCCAACACATTTTGGGGCCAATCATCTCACAACTGTAATTTGGGAGAGGAAGAACAAATTGAGTTACAGCTTGAATTTTGTTCCTAGAGGTCAATGCTGTTTTCAGGATTAATTTAAGCTTTCCAAAATACTCCTTACCAAGTTTTATTTGCTTTTATTTGCATTTGTTCATGTTTTATCGATCCTTAATCTATTGTCAAATAGTTATATACTCCCACTTGCTCAAGTTCTTTCATATCACATTCTTGTCCCAAATTGATGTTTTCTTGATGCTGCAATTGTCCTGCTTTGAAGGTTGCTTTTGCACATGTATCAAGACCAAATGGTCATGTCATTCTGTTATCATCTGAAAACATTTTGACAACTTGTCGTTGTGCTTTCAGGTCTTCCTATGATAAGCTATACAGTTTTGCATCATCGACAAAGAGAAGATGAGAGGTCTTTACACTGTTGGTTTCTAGGAGCCAAATTATAGGGCAAGAAAGAATAGCAGTGGTGTCACTGACAGTCACCCCGGAATTTCCCCCATTTAGTTTTTATCCCTGGAATAAAAATTTGTCCTTTATCATAGCTTAATTGCAAAGAGGACTGCCACCGTTTCATCGTCATCACTGTAATGTAGTCGATCAGTGTAAAGTGTATGTTACATTTTTAAGCACTCTTGTCCTTGAATGTGTGGGATACTATCAGATGCTTTTTTGAAGTCAATCCATGCCCTACTTAGATTCTTGCCTCTTTTACAGTTCTCTAGTATGACTTTAACAAATGATCCTTTGTTCCATATGACCTTCTGTATTGCCCATTTGTTCTACTGCCATAATTGAGTTTTCTTCTAAATGACTATAAACTCTGTCAGCATCAGTTCCAGTGCAGAGTTTATACATCGTCAGAAACGAGGCAAGTTACTGGTTTAGGGTAGCATGCAAGTTCACTGTTAAGTAGGAGCATTGTTTTTCCTCCTCTTAGTTCGGTTGGTGCCTGTTTGGGGTGCGTATATACATGGTTATTACTCGTGGATAAATCTTCGTGCAAAGATGTTAATACTTTTAGGCAGACGTTATGTACTGCATCTGGGCCTGGGGTTTTCCAATTATAGGATTTGACTTTGTGTTAATCTCTGGCTGTTAAGTCATCCCATTTCATATCTTGTCCCTTTAAACTTGTTATTCTTTTACTTCTATCCATTTAGCATCTTTGTTATGTTGCGCAGGATCTTCGTAAGTAGTTCTCTAAAATGTATCGATTTCTTTTGTCAATTCCTTTTACCTCATTTCCAAATTCTCTGTAAAAAATTGTTGGGTCATCAATAAATTGCTTATTTTGTACTTTTCCCTTATATTTATCTGTGTATCTTCTAAGTTCTAACTTATTCTTCCTGTGCTGAGATTTTTACTTTATTTGCGATAGTACATGATACATCCTAAGCTGTTCTAATACTGTGCACTGCCTTTATCACATCTATTTTTGTAAGTATTTTTGTAAATCTGTTCCCTCTTCTATAGTCAGTGACACGGTGACAACCCCTGTCTCAATTGCTTTATAGATACTTGCTTCCATGATGGCATTGACTTTCTCACTTTCCTTTCTCTCACTACCCTGTGTTCTTGTGGCACAAAAACTTTATCAGTTATCAAATTAGCTGCATAGTAATATAGCTTGTTTACTTCTGTTATATCGCATGAATCTGTATGGACAGTCCTAATTACTTGTTTCACTTGTTTTATCAAACTTCTAACTTTCTGGGTTTTGCTGACCTTCTGAAGTCTGTTTTCATAATTTATCTTAATAATGTCTCTCTCTACCAAATCAAGCAACTCTTAGCTCATTTTCTTCTAAACTGTGGACACATTTTTTGTTTTCCATTGCAGTGAGCATCTATACAAAGTTCTATAGCATCTTCCTGTGGCACACTGTTTCATCCCATGTCATCCATTGCTCTGACATATGGGAACTCATTGGCCTATCAGTGACAGTATTACTCCTCAACATTGACTGCACACTTTCCACAGTTATAGTTTCCTGTTCCTTCAGATGCTGTCCAGTTTCAAGTGAATGTTTATATGGGTTTCCTGTGCTGTGAAAAGTCCTAAATATATTCATATGGCATTGACATGTGTGACCAATTGCTTCCCGTTCCACTGGTTTCCACTTAAATTGGATGTCCATCGATCTATCATGTTGTGATTTGCGATGCTTTCTGAATTATATTTTCTACACTGAATCATTCACTTTGCAGGTACTCCATAACATCAGTTTCTACTACTATAACTTTTCCGTTACTGTCTCCTTTTCTGCTTTTTCTATTTGTCTTTGTATTTTCCGTATTGTCAAGTTTTCTATCTCCAGATTCCATTGACTGCATGTGTCTTCAAATATCGTTGCTGCTGTTTTTTTTGTATTCACTAGTTTTGCTTTTTCCCTGCTTGAAATCACCTCATCATCTGTGGATTTCTAGTATGAAATAAGACCAATGGAATTCTAATATCAAACTCGTTTAGAAATTATACATTTTGTGGGTAACTGCAATTAAAAAGCAAAAAAAAGAAAACACTGAATGAACTACATGGTCAGTTTAGGTCTATGACTCCTGTGGCGCAAATATAAATTGTAAGTGTCTGCTGTGGGTGCCAAAAGCGTCAATAACTTTGCTGATGAACTGTTTCTTTTCACGAATGACATGTTCATGATGAGCACTAATCATGCACAGTGCTGAAAGTCTATCATCACTCATTGTACACCTTAACCAGGTCTTGACCCGTCTCAGAGTGCTGAACGATCATTCAATGGTGCAGGTTGTGGCTGGTAAGATCAACACAATCAGAACTGCTTGCTTAACAGCAGGAAAGAAATCACAGTGTTGAAACAAGTCAGCAGAGTCCACTGTTTTGGCTATATCTGGAACCTTCGTATGCCAATAGTCGAACCAGTTCATCACCTCTAATTCCAAATTGTCGATATGATATAGTTCATTACTGACTGCGATTCGTTTTCGGAATTCTTCACATTCTAGGTTTTGTATCATTTTAGGATGCAGATAAAATAAGTTGAACTGAGCAGTGTTACTGCTGGAAAAGCGAGACATCAGTGAAGAAACTAATGAGTCAAGATAGGGAATATAAATACTTGTTCTGTAACAACTCTCAAAATCCACGGCTACTATGTTTGCTCGGCGTGTTTGTCGACTGCAAATCCTTGGCAACACTAACTCAATACCAAGTTTATCTGCTATTGATCTTGCCTTACTGAGAATGTCATTCCTAAAGTGCTCTTCAGCATGGTTACGGTGCTCCTTGAATATGATGTGTTGTTGAGCCTTTATTATATCAAGTTGAACAGACTGCAACATCTGGGCAATGGGCTCAAGAACTGATGAGTAATTTGCAATAATGAAGAGAGAAATAAGAAACGTGCATGAAGAGCAAGCACTGAGTAATATATGTGCATTTTGTCTGGTTTCACCAGCAGTGATCTTCTGAAGATCAGCGAGGCAGTCAAATATTTTCTCAAAGTTTTGACTAAACACACGAATGGATTTATATTTCTCAGTCCATCGTGTCTCACACAGAAGAGGTATATTTGGTACCAATGCTCGTCGTTTTGGACTGTCACGAAAAAAATTAATAATCTTCTTGATAACACCAACAGCACTATGTATTTCAGGAACATCATTCAGATCATTGACTACAAGGTTTAGTCTGTGAGACGCACAGTGGATAAAGGCTGTTTTTGGATACTTGTCACGAATCTTTGCCTGAACACCATTCTGGATGCTTGCCATTATGGAGCAGCCATCATAGCCTGTCTGAGTAAATTTTCCAAGTCTAGACCATACTTTATGCATTCACTGACAATGACATTTGATACAGACTGTGCATCTCTCGCAACAATGGGAACAAAACCCATAAACTCTTCTCGAATACAATCACCATCAACAAACCGAATGTCCAATGACAACTGCTCAATGCCCGAGATATCTGCAGTTTCATCTGCCAACACACTAAATCCAACTGCCCTACTCGCTGCACAAACAATCTCCTTTCGAAGTACGTGTTCGCATTCTGACAACAATTAATTTTGCACCCTATGGGATGTGTACCAAGCATTTCCTGCAGCTGTTTCACTGTGCTGTTTTAATATTGTGTCACCAGCTTCAATACGAAAATTTAATAAGTCACAGAAATTTCCACCAGAGCCTTCTTTTCCACGAAGAGGAATATCATGGGTTGCACAGTAAATAATGGTAGATAATATTGGTTCCAATTTCTTTCGGTTCTCTGCAATTTGTTTTGCTACTGCTGCATCTAGCTGTGGAATAACAGCTGTTTCTGGCTTCTGTCGTGTACAGAAAAAATTGGCAGCATCTTCAGTAGAGCCTTTGTGCCATGATGATTGCATGTGATTTCTTGCAGACTCATTGAAGGCATTATATTTTGTGCACACACTAGTGATGAAGCTGCCTTGCAACCCACGGTGAACTGACTGAGGAAATAATACACAAGTTAAGCAGAGTGGGCCTTTCAAGAGAGGAGAATACGCAAGCCATGGTGAATACTGAGACAACCAACTATATCGGAATGCTCGCTTCTTGTGTGATGCATCAGCTTTGAAGTTGTAATTCTCTGGAGGGATGTATGGTTGTGTCAGTAACCTGAATTTCATGAGGTCATCAATTCTGTCTAATTGAATGTAACAACCAATATCAGTTTCTGCACATACACTTTGTGGGGTCTCTCGCTGCTCCCCAAACACTGCAGAGACAGCACCTTCCTCTATACATTCATCAACAGACCCAGCTAGTTCTGTTACTTCATGTTGCTCGTTCCTTGCTTTCTTACTAATCTGTTTGAAAAATTTTCTGATGTCCTCACTGTGTGCCATCATCACATACCCTACTTATTCAATAATAGACAACCTAAAACATCCGATGGACTAGTAGTACTACCTTTGTAGTAAATATCTGCAGCTCTATCAATGATGTTACTGAACAAAAGAAAAAAAAACTGTCAGATATGGGATTAAAAAATGTTTGATGTGTTTCAACATCACCAATGATTAACAAGTTTCTCATGCTAACCTGGACAACAGCAAAAAATAAATACATAAAACTAGTTGATTTTTGCTTTTGTACATATTTATGCAAGGAAAACTTAATACTGCAGTAAGTACTATCTGGACAGAAATACGTGCTTTATGCACAGTCTTCGCAGTTTTCCCAAATAAAGCAAATAAATGGTCCCTGTAGACTATGATGTTTGCAGATGACATTGTGATCTGTAGTGAGAGTAGGGAACAGGTGGTTGAGGGGACCCTGGATAGATGGAGATATGCTCTAGAGCAGGGATGTAGCCAGGATTTTCAAATTTGTACTCAACTCCCAGACTGCTGCTGCCCCCTCAACAAGCCACATCCACACTAACACTGCTGACCAAGCCAGTTCCATGCCCCCTTTATATTGCTGATCTCTGAACAGATCACTTGGAAGTATATGCCAGGGTAGTAATTACACGATGCAAGAACATTTTCATTCCAAAGGTACATCTTCTGTAAGTCAAAAAACAAAATACCTTTCCATTTACAATAGGACAGATCAGTTCCCCCCCCAGATTACTCTTCTTCCCCTTGCAGCCCCTAACCCGTGTAGTGGCTCATTACACCTCTAGTAATGCTGCTGATTAAAGGACTGTCAGGGTCTAGACATCACATGCTCCGCAGTGTTGTGGTCTGTAGGTACAACATATAGTGCTCTCCCTAGTTAACATAACACCCAAGCTATGAGCCACAACTACCTCCCTTTCACCAGCATGGGTCACCTGGCAATGCACTGACCGCTCCTTTGGCCTACAGTCACACTAAGCCTTTTGGAATGGTAAACCTTACATTCCCAACAGCAAATACATTTTAGCTGGGCTAAGTCATACTGCCACTGACAATTAATGAAGATGTGTACCCATGGGAGTCAATCAAGCAAAAAGTAAAGCAGTTGCAATTTACATCCTTACTACTCTGCTTACATTCTGCGAATTTCAAGCCTTTGCTGAAAGGAAATTGGTTAAAGCAAGAAAATTACCCTAGGCGCCAGAATTGGTGGGACTATTCGATTCTCAGCTAGAGCATCTTCTGTGGGAGACATGCGTGAATGGGCATGCCTTCATTGAAGGCTGTGCATCAGAGCCAGCAACTCAGCACGTAAAAATCTACTGCCAATCATTAGCGCACTGGAGTTCTGCTGTGGCGACCCCTAACCGGGAAAAGCCGAAAGGCGCAACAACAACCACGCTAAAATTTCCATCCCCCAAAACAATGTGAACTCTGCTACCACTATGAAAATTGTTTACAGAAATTCTATACCATCATGTAAACAGCTGCACTGAGGTAGCTGTACTCACAAAGAATAAGCAGAGAACCAACACAGATAACAAGCCACCCTGGTTGAATCCCAGTATCTTTTTCTTTGTCATATGTTAGAGAAGTCCTTTGCAGTATACTAAAATGGGTAAATGTACAATATATACAATGCATACAAAAATATGTACACAGATTCATTCTTTCCTAGCCCCTCAAAAAAGTAGCAATTACCTTGTCAGGCTTCAGAAGAGTATGAAACTTTGGAGAAGAGGAAACAGGGATAAAACAGAAGTAGCAATGGAATGAATATGTAGGTAGGACAAAATTATCAGAGAAAAAGGCTATGGGAATTTCATAACAAACTGATTAAAATAACATGGTTCACAGTGTTGTTGGCAAGTAAAATTTTTATTTGAGGCTGTTTTTCTCTGAATTAAAAAAAAACAGATGATGATAATCCTCAAGATAATTCAATCTGTAAGAAATAGGAACATTGGTGATGTTTACCACAGGCTTTGGAGCAAGATTGTCTTAGGCATGTTCCACTAAATATGGCTTGTTAGAAGTTAAGTAACATTTCTACTAGTGCCTCTTTTGTTAAATGTCCCATGTCTTAGTTCGCTAGAATGACAGCTGGTCTGCAGAAAGGTAATGTGTTACCAGATCCCTTGCTGATACTTCATCTTACTCCAAGTTGGAGTCTCCACCTTTGACTTGTGTAGCTACATAGGTTTTCTCCAAAAACACTAAAATCCAGGCTGAACTTAACTTTGCTTAATCACAAAGGTGGTAATCCATAAAGTAAGGAAGTAGTAATTAGGGATTTACGGACCCACGTCGATAGTAATCTCTCCTTTGATAATTACGTTGCCAAAGTAGTTAGAAAGGCCTTCTACATAGCCCACCTTATCACGAAAGGGTTCGCATCTAGATCAAGAGAGGTCATTGTGCCCCTCTACTCATCACTCATCAGGCCCATAATTGAATACAATGCCCCTTTTGGGATGTACCTTACCCGACACCTGCAGCAACTGGAGAGACCCCAAAAGTACCTCACCAAGAGGATCATGGGCCACAAACAGATGTCCTATGCAGCTCGACTAAAGAAACTCCAGCTCTACTCAGTTGCTTACCGCCTACTCAGAGGCGATCTATGCCTGACGTACAAAGCCATGTCTAACTCAGAATTAATGGACATGCTCCACCTCAAAAAATCCAAATCCCTTAGAGCTACATGCTCCAGGGACTCAGCACAAAAATAAATAGGACATGCTGGAGGGACAGATTCATTTCCCAGAGGCTCCCCTCACTCTGGAATAGAATCCCAATTCATGTTAAACATAGCCTCTCGCTGACCCTCTTCAAGCGAAATCTGGATGCATGGATGGGAAATCACAAATTCACCCCTGGGATCTCTTCTGTGTCCCTGCTTGACAGAGGCATAGTAAACTAATCTTAAAGGGCTACCTTCTGTGACCTACTATACAGAGGCACAGTAGGCTAATCTAATAGGGAGGTGAAAGCCAAATACACTCTGGCTAGGCTTATAAATGCCCTAGGGAAGATAGCCTAGTATCTACCTATGAACCTATTCCAGATGGTTTTGAAAGAAATCCTAACTCAAAAGCTTTTTGCATTCACTCTAAATAAACTTAAGCAATGAATAATTAATGAAACTGCATGAAGTACCCATGGGCCTGGCAACATATTTTTTCTTTCCCCTAAATGACCCTGTACAACAATGTCTCAATTAGTTTAATGCCTTTTTTCCATTGGGTCAGTTAAGGTAAAATAAAGTTATGTTAAGTCCACATATATCACTTGTTTAATTTGCAGTTGTCTTTGTACTGGCTGCTTCTGAAAAAAATAAAAGTTTCTTTCAGTATCATTATTGAAAATGCATAGCCTCCAAATGTCACTGCTAATAGCAACCTTGAATTTCCTAACAGTGCACTAGCAAAGGATATAAGCAAAATTAAAATGTATGATTGATAGCATGAAACCTTTAGTCAATAAATCATTTAGTAAACAATCCATGACCTTTTCTGTAATTCCTAAAGTGATTTAAAACGGAATAATCAAATTTTTAACGAATTAAGTCACATCTATATTATATAATACTATATGGAATGACAGCACTGACCAGATCAAAACTGTACATCAGGAACCTGAATCCACATACTACAAAATAACAAATTCTTCATCACAGCCACTGCATGCTTCCTGCACATCACCTGCTAAATAAGTTGGGATTGATACTACTTGCCAACAGAATAAAATCCAGCTATCTCATTTTTACCTTCGAACTGCTATACAGCTGTAAATGTCCATAACTCAGCGCGGTTATAATCAGTAAGACTTAATTTTTATGCTTGGATGACGTGTCCTTTCTAATGGTTACAGGGGTTACAGGTTGCTTTGACATAAGCGTTACTCTTACTCACCTCTCCTGTGTATAAAACATACTCCTCAACGTTCCCTGACTTCCAATGATGTCCATACCTGCTTCCATTTCTTCTTTTGGTGTCTTTGTCATAAAAAGCATGACTGAAGCAATGTAGCCAGGAATTAATTTGTCACTAAACATGAAGTGACTGGAGTTTTCATTCTGAGATACAGTAAGAAACCCTCGCTTGACAGCGACAGTTATTAAATTTTATATTCCTCAGTTAATTCATATCAGCAAAAGCCAACTTGTCCCAGCACATTCCTAAGTGGAGTTTTCCTGATGTGGGACTCTTGCCTGTCATTAATGATGACTTTGTCCATGACAATTTGGGCAGTATGAGACAACTACAGACTTACACCTCCGGGGTCTCGTTTTAACTCCTGGAAAGCATTTTATTACATTTAAATGTATTTCATTTTGGGAGCCTGGTTTAAGATTACTAAGGTCAAATCAAGCTATCTACCTCTTCATTAATACAGTGTGGGCATTAAAAACTACACAGCTTTCACAACACCGATTTGATTAGGGGGGAAAATTACCTTAACTCCATAAGTTAGTTTTAAAGTTACATACTCGTTCGTGTCCAACACACTTCCCAGTTCCTTTATAATTATATTGGTGGACAATGGTGGTATATCTGCACCATTTTGGCACATAAACATGGTTATTTAATTTTAATAAAGAATCGTTTAATTTTATAGGACTTCAAAATAAGAAAAATTAAATGCATTTTCTATCCACCGCCAAAGTCGTCTGATTAGCGCAACTGGTTCTGCCTCTGTTCTGTCTCTGTTTCTGAACCCATGCCACATTATCTATGATTATTAACTACTGTTTTAGTCTCCCTTTGGAAATGTGTACAGAGCCTATACTGCAAACTTCCTACAGCATCCAGAAAAGCACACCGAACACACGAGGAAAACAAGATGGCAGGCAGGCAAGGCAGCTCATCACACTGTGATGGAGGGACGGTCGGACGTGCAGACATAGTAACTGGTGCACAATTTGAGGGTTGGAATTGGAAAACAGTTGTGATTTTTGGTGTAGGGAGGGAAGGGAATATACACATTTACACACTGCAGTCAGAGCGCACCACTCACTCACACACACTCCCTGATCTCAACTCAAGTGCGCCACTTTTGCATTTTGGTGCCAACCGCCAAGTGTTCAGTCAGTATGACTGTACAAAAAAGGACTCAATCAGGAGTGGAGCAACCACCAACCTACCTTCTTGTTCTTGTACCAAGTCCAACACCACCACCAGTCCAGTCCAGTCCTTACCACCATACGATGAATAGCCAGTCAGCCAGGAATACTCTTCTCCACCATCCACCTGCAGTCTTCTATAATGATTGATGCAGTTAGAAAGTTTAAGGAGGAGTTTCAGGCTCGTCACGTCAGTCATCGATTATGCATCATGCCATGTGACTACCTGCCACACCACCTCCACTAACATCTCTTTCTAAAGTTCCGATTCTGAGCAAATTGAACAATGCAGGCCAGGCTTTACAGGGAAAAAGAAAGTAAGTGCAAATAACAGAAAAAAAAGTGTGTTTTGCAGATAGAATTAAGAAAATCCAGGGGGGTGCAAGTGCACCCCCTGGCACCTGCCTGCGGGTGCCCTTGCTGTTGGTAATACATTTTCTTAGCAAAACATATTATCTTGCTGCTGTATTAATGTGCTTGTACCCTGTTGTGAACATTGTGTTGTACAAATCTTGCCTGAATAATTATGATGATAAAGCAAACAGTGGCATAACACAAATATGTGCAGAAATGAACTATAAAGTAATGTCTTCCTATGCCTGTATGTGTCCACCTTTGCACACACCTTGTGTGTCATCCATTAAAGCTCTTTGATTCCAACTGGTTTCCATAAACCATCTTTCAGACAGCAATAGCATGCTTGGTTCCTCATGTGTTTCGTAACTGTCATGATAACTGTGTAAATCATGACACCTGAAACATGACCATAACATGTATCTGTTCTGTATTCCATCAGATTCAGACATGGCTGTATATGTTTTCTGCATACTTGCATGATGACTGGCAGGGAGCACCACAGACTACTGCTAATTCTTATTCTAAGTTCAACACCTCAATATGATTATGCATGCACTAATACTTTATCATCCACTGTGCAAATGGGCTTGCTGGCACTGCACTTCAGGGATAGAGTAAAAAATTATGTACAACAAATAATTCTTTGTGTAGGTTGCACAATTTCTGTATGTCTTTATTGAATTTTGAAACTAAGGCATCTGGATTTCAGAGTGATGTTGACTCAATTAAGTCAGTCTGTTAATGTATGCGTGCACTCCAACAGTTATACTTGCAACTGTGCTACAAAGGTATGTATAGTTTTCACACATAATCCCTCACTGTTATTCTGAAGTCCATTGTCATATTTTTTGAAATGTCTGTTTGTATTGTCAAGGCATATTATGCAAGCACAAGACAAGACAACTAACAGTGACAGTATAAATGTTTAATATTTGCACAGAATCATCCTGGAATGAGTTGACATTAATGTTTGCTTGCTTGGTCATTCATTGTTTTAAAACTATGATTGTCATAGATACCCTATACTGTGAAACAGGTGCATATCACTCACAGTAATGCAGTGCATATGAATTACACTATCTAGAACTTAGCAAAGAAGTATGTTATTAAATGGGACAAGTGCAGTGCTGTTACGATGGCCTGTCCACAAACATGCATTTGTCCCAGAACCTGTGATGCACACTTCCAGATGTTCCAAATAGTGAAGTTTACTAATTACAAATGTATACTTTCACAACATTGAAGTCAGACTTCTCATGCAGTGCTTATAGTTAATACTGTGCTTTCCAGACTTTCTCCCAAGGTAGGAAGTTCAAATCTCATAATGGTTAACTTCTTTGAATTTGGGAGGGGGGTAGCTTTAATGGCAGGTACACAATGCCTTGACATCAAATATGCTGTGTCCCATTCCACTCAGGAAAATAAATTTAATTTTGGACACGACTCCCTCTGTACTTTATCCCACTTTTAATGCAAACATTCTCTTTGCAACACACTGATGAGGTCATTGTGTCAAAAGTACACTCTGTCCCCTTAAAAGTCAGACTTTTCCTGTGGTGTCTACAGCTACTACTCTGTCCTCTAGATTCCCTAATTGGAGATGTAGAAGGTTCAAATCTCACAATGATGAAATTATGTGTGGGCTGCAATATCAGGTACATATATATACAAAAATGCTGCATCGATTTCCACTTATGGAAAAAATCTAACCTGTGCAAGTATTCCACCATCCCATTAGCCCACTTTACCACAGATATCTTCTTTGCAACACACTGATGAGGCCATTGTGTGAAAAGTTCCCTCTCTCTTCTTAAGACTCAGACTTTTCCTGTGACACTTGCAGCTGATAATGTGTTCTCTAGGTTCTGCAACCTAGAGAGGGAGGAGTTTCAAATTTCATAGTGGTGAACATGACTCCATATCAGATGTGCTGTGTCCACCTCCACTCAAGAAAATAAATTTAACTTTGGACACAGTTCCCTAGACACTTTATCCTACTTTTAACACAAATATTCTCTCTGCAACAAAATGACAAGCTCATCATGTCAAAAGGACCCACTATCCCTTCAGCATCAGACTTTTTCTGTGGTATCTGTAGCAAATAATGTGCTTTCTGAATTCTGTAATTAGACAGGTAAAGGGTTCAGATTTCACAGTGGTGAACTTGTCTGTGTGGTTTCAATATCAGGTATATATAGCTTATTGAACAGATGTGCTGTTTCAACTTTCAAGCAGGTGAGGATTCTCACATGTGTGAGGATGCCCCCATCCCACACACACCACAAATGTCATCATATCAAAAGTACACTTTCCGCCCTTACAAGTCAGACTTTTCCTGTGCACTTGTAGCTAACTGTGTGTTCTATAGATTGTGTAATTAGCTGGGTAGGGTGTTCTAATCCAGCCTTGGTTACGTAATGTGACTGTGACTCTTTACTCTCATGTACGGTTATGTCACAACACTCCTTATGTAAACTTCCACTTATGTGATGTATTTTCACAGCCAGAGGGCTACCCTATAAATTTGTATCATCCTCAGTCCATACCAGTTTTGGAAACACAATGGTTATATCATGCTATCAAAACTGAATTACATGACATTTGCAGTATGAGTTACCCTGTGTTGTTGGCTGTTAGTACTGTGCTCTCTAGACTGCATAAGTAGAGAGGAAGGAGTTTTGAATCCATCAATGACTGAATACTGTGCTTGTGTGTCTGCCCATTATACTGTGTAGAGAAGGTCTAATGCATGTAGCTGTGTAGTGTTACTGTGCACACAAACCACCTTCATCCATACAATTGTACACTATCACAACTGTAAAACAACATCTCATATTTAATATTGGGGGGATTTAAATTGTATTTTTTACAGCTCAGAAACCACCGATTAAAGGTCTTTGCATCTAACCTCTACTGCACAGCACTTCAAAAAGTCACTTAATGTATGTGACACCTATAATATAAAGCAGAGCAATTCATTAAGTTTTTCTCATCAGGATTATACTTTTGATACTCAGACTAGAATAGGCAAAATATATGTTGCACAAGATTTAAACACAAAAATGTTATACTTCTCCATACTACTTTCCCCCATTTTGGATCATAATTCACTTTTTCTGAAGCTTCAAACTGACTATAAAAGATTAATTGTTTCTATAGGAATCCCAACCTGCAACACAAAACATAAAAATTTAAACCTTGGTTAGCTACTGAACTCCAGTTTTTTCTTGAAACTAATTATACACAAGAGATTAATATATATATATATATATATATATATATATATATATATATATATATATATTTATACACACACACACACACACACACACACACACACACACACATATATGGTAAAACTTTAACATGGTTCAAAAATAAGCTTAATGAAAGGGAATCAGAACTAAAAAATATGCAATCTCAACTGTTATTAATCAAGTCCAACAGTATAACAAACACGTCTATTGATAAAAAGAAAAAAGAACAATTAAATAAAAAAGTATACTGAAATATTAACACATAAAATTAACTTGGTATTAGAAAAACTAAAAATTAACTGTTATGCTACTTCACCTAAACATTTGCACAACTTATCAATGATGGCTAAAGCCAGCCAAAGGCTAACGGTATTGTAAACATACTTCATGAAGGAGAAAAAAAGATAGTATCTGATATAGGAGACATTCTTGATCCCTTTAAACATCATTTCTCTGAGCATTATAAATCAAACTCTCTAGTGGATAGCTTCTCATATTTGGATTCAATTTCTTCTAATATTAAGAAAATTCCAGGAAAAATTAAAATCATCTCTTCAAAATAAAATAACATATCAAGAAGTCATACACAATATTAAAGAAAGTAAGTCTACTAAAGCACCAGAAATTGATGGTATCATTACAGAAATGTAGCTTTTTCCTCTTTCTATTGCCTCCTTTTTTCACAAATTGAAGTACAGATACAGGGCATCATACCACCTTCCTGTAAATATTCTTTAATTACTCCAATTATAAAAAAAAATAAAGATCCCAAGCATTGTAGCTGTTATAGACAAATATCCCTATAAAATAATGATTATAAACTATTTATGTCCATCCTAGTTAATAGAATAAAAATTCCACTATCACAGATAATAGATGAAGATCAAAACGTTTTGTAAATAATAGACACACATACGATAATATTAAAAGAGTACTAGCCCTCACTGAAATATTAAAATCAGAACATAAAGAATCTCTAATAACTGATTAAGATATAGAAAAAGGACTGACTCATTAAATTGGAATTATTTATTTAAAGTATTTTTTTTTTATTTTCCCCCTTGCTTCATTTCACTCTTAGGGAATATATATATAAACTATCTAGCCTATATAAAATTAGGCCCATTTACTTCAGAGTCCATCTTATAAGTAAGGGCACCAAACAAGACTGTCCTGTGTCCCCAATTCTTTTTGCAATAACTATTGAAATTTTTGAAATGTTATTGAAGAATGATCCAAACATAAAAGCTATAGAAATATATAGTCATTATACCTCTAAGGTAATGTTATTCACAGATGACAGATTACTCATTTTATCTAATTCTAAAACAACTCTAAATAAGTTAGATCTATTAATAACAAGTTTCACTCGATCTCTGGTTTACACTTTAATAAACAAAAATCTAAATTCTTGTTTTTGAATAAAAAGAAAAAAATACAAGCTGGCAAAAATCACATTATTGGCAACCAAGTACCTAATTTTGATTATTTAGGCATTATTTTATGCACCACTATTGAAGAAACAAAAAACATAAATTATAATAACATTATAATTCATGTTTATAATGAATTATAATAACATTATAAAAATTATTTGAAATCCATAAAGAAATGTGAAATAAAATGTTTGTAATCTTTGAGGACAGATAGCAACTAATAAAAATGACACTTTTACTGAAGATATTATATATCTCACAACCCATATATATGATCCCAAAGAGAAAATTTCTTAAAAACATAAAATGTCTTTTATTAAAATTTGTATGGTTTCCAAATACAAACAGAATATATTTTACACATCAAATTAGACCTTGGGAAAAAAGGAGGAATTACATTTCTTGATATAGAAACATATATCATGGCCTCTGTAATTAGAACCATTATAAATTGGGTAGACCCCAATTATACTGCAAACTGGAAGTGTTTACATTTAACCCTATTATTAAATGAAAGTCATACTTCAGTTAGCTTTCCACTAACCAACCAATGTAATGCGTTATGGTATGCCCTATGTTTTAATATACAATATAATATATCAAAACCTACAAAATTAAATTCCATTAATTTTATATTTAATACATTCAGGAAATTTATTAACATGAATATGAAGATCAAGCTTTGGTTTGAGACATTGATGATCTTTAGTATCACAAAAAAATTACTAACAAATTGCATAGAAACACTTTAAATATCGGAATCTAAAAACTTCATATGTTGGCAACATTGTATGAATGAGCATAAGGTACTAGACAGACAAGACATTGTAATGCAATTTAAACTATCATCTCAAGATTGTCTACTTCTACAAAGTGTTCTGTCATATTCCCATGATTTATGCAGAATAATTAATAGTTCTTGTTTCAAAGGAAAACCAAGGTTTGTCATCTATTTATATGAAATTGTTTATAACAATTTCAACTTGAATAACATCGCCTCAAGTCTGTATAAAATATTAATAACATATAAAACAAAACCTCAAGAAAAATATTGGAATTATATTACTAAGGGGCATTCCTTATCTTTAACTACAGAAATTAAAAATAATCTCTTGCTTTCTATTAAATTAACCTCTTGGTCACAACATTGGAGAATTTATACCTGGAAATTTCTCCATAGAGCATTCCTAACACCAGAAAAAAATAGCCAAGTTTAGTACTTCTAGTAATGTTTTATGTTAGATATGTTCTCAAGCATGCAGGGTGGACTGGATACATTATGTTTTATGAGTGCACTACTATAAAACAATTCTGGAATGATATTAAGAATTTTCACAAGCTCTATTCACAGATTTATGTTATCTAAAGCTTTAGTGCTACTAAATATAAATGAAGGTCCTCATTTGAAGAGGAACAACTTTTATTTATTGTGGACCATGCTAGCAGTTGCTAGAAAGTGTATAATGAAAGTATTGGTAAGTGTATAATGGAAGTATTTCTACCTTTAATGAAAGTCACAGCACAGAAAGAGATCAAGATTAAAGAACTGAA
Organism: Protopterus annectens; assembly: GCF_019279795.1. Taxonomy (NCBI): domain Eukaryota; kingdom Metazoa; phylum Chordata; order Ceratodontiformes; family Protopteridae; genus Protopterus; species Protopterus annectens. Next base: position 195,196,379 of record NC_056732.1, read on the forward strand.
AATCTATCCTAACATGTTAACAAATAATACTTGGAGAAAGGTACTAAATCATATTGAAAATCTATAATTGGACTGCGCCTCTCTCTGACTACTGTAAATGCTTTACTTAATTGTATGTTAATCTATGTATTTTGAATCGAACTGGTTTAATTTATTGATTTTTCCTGCAGGCCAAATTTAAATAGTGTTTCTAGCTATTTATGGATAAGAATTCAGATTATGTTGTATCTGCAATATTTTTATTTGTTTGAAAATAAAAATTACTTGAGTAGAAAAAAAAAAAAAAACAGCATCTCATGTGGTGTGCTCAATTCAGGCAGTGTTTTGTACCTTGTGATCTGAGGTAGTCAGTTCAAATCCAGCCATTGCTCCTTAGACTCATTTGTGTCAGAATAACTGTGAATGTACATGTAGGTAACAATGTTATTATCCAGCTATCTGCACATGTATGGCTGGCAATTCTTCTTACAAGAATTAATGCTCATTTTTCACACATAAATGCTTTATTGGATAATGATGATGCCATACAATGACAGTTGGCTTTCCCATGAGAACTACTAAGGCTTTTACTGTGGCATGAGAACATCAGACAATGTTCTGTATGCTACTGCCTTAATAAGGTATGTGTTGTAATCCATGATTATACACACATTGTCCATGATTTCCATTCTTTCATCCCAGTGACAACTTTATTATGCATCACGTGTGTGGGAATATACCTAGCAGCAAGCAGTGTTGTGAGAGAAAGAGATGCATAGCAACAATCACAGGCAGAGACATCCCTTGCAGCAATAACATGATGTCAAGGTTTCAAATTCCAAAATATTTATTTATTTATTTATTTATTTATATTTGTTGACTGGGAGTGTCTGACTGGACATAGGTCCATTTTCAGCGGAGGCCCGGGGAGAAAAGCTCCACAGTTAAAATAAACAGAGAGTAGTTACATTGGATTACATAGCGATTTTCACAAATGCAGCACCATGATGTGTTCATTTTACACAATATCATGGAACTTCTGTTGTCACATAATCAGGTGTTCAATACACACATATTGACTGTAAGTATTATGTGCCCTAATGCTGTTATGCATGACTGACATCCACAACTGTTATAATGTGTACAGTTACAGTGAGAGAAACATACTCCATCTCTTTTATTTTATTTTAACATTGGTTTACTGGGAAAGTCTGACTTGGACAGAGCCCATTTTCATTGGAGGCCCAGGAAAAAATGCAACAGACACGTCTTTGGAATATGGGAGGCGTCTTTGGAATATGGGAGGAAACCAGAGTACCCAGAGGAAACCTGCACAAATGCAGAGAGGACTTGCTCACTCCACAGAAGGCACCCCAGGTGAGAATTGAACCAGAGAACCTCTTGCTGTGAGGCAACTCCACTGCACTGCCTTTTCATAGACTCATAGGTTCATACTAGGCTATCTGCCCTAGGGAGTTTACAAGCCTAGCCAGAGTGTGTTTGGCTTTCGCCACCCATTTTAAAATGAATTTTGCTATGCCCTTTTTCGAGGTTAGCATACTGTGCATCTATCTAACAGTGACACAGAAGTGATACCCGGAGTAAATCTATGATCTCCCATCCACTCATCAAGATTCCTCTTGAAGAGAGTCAATGAGGGACTCTACCTAACTTGGACTGGGATTTTATTCCAGAGTGAAGGGAGCCTCTGGGTTATGAATCTGTCCATCCAGCATGTCCAATTTATTTCAGTGCTGAGGTTCAAGTCTCTCGAGCATGTAGCTCGATGGGATTTGGATTTTCTGAGGTGCAGCATGTCCATTAATTCCGGGTTGGACATTGCTTTATACGTCAGGCGCAGATCGCCTCTGACCAGGCGGTATGCCACTGAGTAGAGCTGGAGTTTCTTTAACCAGGCAGCATATGGCATCTGTTTGAGCCCTTTGATCCTCTTGGTGAGGTACTTTTGGGGTCTTTCCAGTTGCTGCAGGTGTCTGGTAAGGTACATCCCAAAAGGGGCATTGTACTCAATTATGGGCCTGATGAGGAATGAGTAAAGAGGCACAATGACCTCCCCTGATCTAGATGTGAATCCCTTCATGATTAGGTGGGCTATATAAAATGATTTTCTAACCACTTTAGCCATGTGGGTGTCGAATGAGAGATTGCTATCAACTTGGGTCCCTAGGTCCCTAATTACTTCTTCCGTACTTAATGGATTACCATCTATGTGGTAATTTGTGGGCACTTTGTTTTTGCCGAAGGGGATGACTATACACTTTTTGGCATTTAGCTTGAGGCCATGGCTCTGGCAACAGTTGTCTGTTTCTATGAGGCCCTTTTGTAGGATGCTTGTGTCGGCTGGAGAGTTGATTATGGCGCCCAGTTTGCAGTCATCTGCGAACTTGGTCAGCCACAGTCCTTCCGTGTTGACCTGTACCTCCGAGAAATATATACCGAACAAGAGAGGTCCCAGGACTGAGCCTTGTGGGATGCCACTTGTAACTGGTTTGGAGTCTGACATGGCTCCTGCACGTCTAAACATGTGGGTTCTGTCCTTGAGCCAGTTTGCAACCCATCTAGTGATATAGGGGTTTATATTTAAGCTGGTGAGCTTATCTATAATTCCCGAGTTGGGTATTGTATCGAAGGCTTTTGCGAGGTCCAGGTAGGCTGTGTGGACCACCTTCCCCTCGTCAATGGCCTTGGTGACTGTTTCAAAGAAATTGACCAGGTTTAAGAGGCAGGATCTGCCCTTAACAAAGCCGAACTGGGTAGGATCCAGTGTCTGTAGGTCCCCAAGATCTTTATTTATGAAGTCCATGATGATCCTTTCCATAGCTTTGCAGACCAAGCTAGTCAGGCTTATGGGGCGATAGTTTCCAGGATCTGTTGAGGCACCACCTTTGTGGAGAGGGACCACTGTTGCTGTACGCCACTCTTTGGGTACATATCCTGTAGTAAGGCTGAGATTGAACAGTAGTTTTATGTTTGGGTTTAGTTCTTCTTGGAGTTCATGTAGGACGCAGCCCGGGTCACTGTCTGGTCCCACTGATGCTGTGTTTTTTGCTTTAGAGAGGGCAGCTCTTACCTGAGCATCTGAGATGTCAGGGGGGCAGCACTCTGCTGGGATAGATATTTGCCCTTTTGGTGGGGAAGGGGGAGAGAAGTTTGTGCTGAACCTGTCAGCTAGGATGTTGGCAATGTCTGTGGGATTGGTGGATTTTTTGTCATTTTGGACTAATTCTGAGCATATCTGAGAATTCCCACCCAGGTTTCTAAAATAACTAAAGAAAGCCTTGTGATTATCCTTAGTGTCCTGTGCAATTTTTCTCTCGAAGCTGGCCTTAGATGATTTTATGAGTGCCCGTAGTTTTTTGCTAATACTGATCAGAGATGCCTTCTCTTTTTGGGATTTTGCTCTATCATGTAGTAGCTTCCTCCTTCTATTGTATAGTTTGTTTATAGCTGGGGTCCACCAGACAGGATGCCTGCCTTTGGAGGATTGAGTCTTGGTTTTGTTTGGGATTGCATGATCCATGCATTCCTGAAGATGTTCATAGAATGCATTTATAAAGGATTCTATGGTCTGGGCCATATTTTCCACAGGCCCGGGGGCTTTGAAGGATTCCACCTCGGTTTTGAGAAGTGTGAAATTTGCTTTAGAGAAGTTTTTCACTGTGGTTTTCTGGGCAGGGGCTGGGTTTGGGATGTGAATATCTAGTGAGATTAGTTTATGGTCTGATCTTACCAGTGAGGGATACACTTCTGGTCTGGAGCATAAAGTCCCCATGTTGGTGATGATCAGGTCCAGTATGTTTTCCCCTCTTGTGGGAGTGGTAACAAGCTGTTCCATAGCATTTGAGTTTATAAATTCTAGGAACCTTTGGGCTAGGGTGTTGGAGCTAGAGTAATCCTGCCAGTCTATGTTTGGGTAGTTGAAGTCGCCCCATATAATGGTGTTTGGAGAGACCTTCATATCAGTGTTCTCAGGAAGGCCGAGTGGGGTTCCTGGGTTTGGGAGGGTGGTCTGTAGCAGGCTATAAACTGGAAGGCAGTTTTACCCACTGTTAGTTGCACATGGATGGTCTCTGATGCTTTGTGCTGTGCCACCAACCTGGAGGTGTGGGTATCTTTGACAAATATTGATACTCTCCCTCCTTTTGTTGTTTGGTCCAAGTTTTGGGGCTGAAAAACATGTTATGAGGTATAACCTGGTAGTGCTGGCGTGCTCTCGGGAGCCTTGAACCAGGTTTCTGTTACTGCACAGATATCGATGTTCTCCATGCTAAGGAGAGTTTTGAGTGCATGCATCTTCAGGTTTAGACTTCTGGCATTGAGTAGCATTACATTTCAGTTTTATTTCAAAGAAGGACCACATGATATTAATATTAATAGTAACAACAATATATGTAAAAGATCTAGTACATTTAATCCCCCACTATGCCCTATTGTACAGATGTTTGAAAAAATGTGTGACTATGATATCCGCATGTTATTTAAGAATAGTAGTAGAACAACCTATGACGAAAATAATTTGGAAAAGAAAGAGATGGAATTACTACAAAATTTATGTAATAACAACAAGATTAGAATTATGGAACCGGACAAGGGGGGAGGATTAGTTATAATGGACACTAATTCCTATATTGATAGAATGCTATCGTTTCTTCACACTGATACATATTGTCAGATGAGTGTGAATGAGAAAAATATATTATATAGGAACGTGGACATTATGTTGGAAGAACTTCTTTTAAATAGACAAATCACATTTGATGAATGGTCTTGTATGACAGTTAAACATCCAAAAATTCCTACTCCTTTTGGTATACCAAAAGTACATAAGGATCTCAACAACCCCCCCCCTTAGACCCATTGTTGACGCAAAGGCTTCAAAAACATATTATATTGCCAGTTTTATAGATATTCAATTAAAAAACATTTTACAAGACTGTAATTGGATAGTTAAGGATTTGTGGGACTTACTTAAGAAAATTAATAAAAATATGTATAATCATAGTTTAATCTTTGTAATAATTGATGTCAAAGATTTATTTTCTGTTATCCCACATGATACTGGAACTGAATGGTTCTATTCATATTTATGTCAATATGCCAAGATGGGGCATGATAGGATTCTTACATTAAGGAGCCTCATAGAGTTAGTTTTGGACACTAACATTATTGTATTTCAAGAACAATTGTTCAAACAATGTAAAGGTGTAGCCATGGGGGCTATTTGTGCACCCATCTTTGCTAATTTAGTTTTAGCATTCTGGGAGAAGGAATATATATTCACCAGTAAATATGCACAACTTTGGCAATATTATGGGTGATATTTGGATGACATAGTCATCCTATGGAATGATAGTGAGGATATGTTAAATAAATTTCTTGAGTTTATTGGTGTAAGTACAGAATTTTTGGAATTTTCTCACATCATTTCGGATGAGAAAATTAATTATTTAGACATTACTATAAGTAAAAATAGAATGAAAAGTTGTTTTGAAACGACAATTTTTAGGAAACCTACTTATTCCAATACACTTTTACATTTTTCCAGCTTTCACCCTATATATCAGAAGAAGTCACTAATAAAAGGACAAGCAGTTAGACTAACAAGAATGGTTTCAGACTTCTATGAGTTCTTAGGTCAAATAGAAATTCTTAAAGGTATGTTGGTTAGTAGAGGTTATCCCTTAGAATTTGTAGAAAATATATTAAAGGAGGTGGTATCTAAAAGGGAACAAGGTATATTTTTTCCACTATTAGGTAAGGATCCTAATAGTTCAGTTGAAGGTATGCAAAGTTCTCATGGTCAGAGCAATAAGTCATTTCATAGTGTTGGTATTTTTAGATATAACCACAGTTTAAAAGTATAAGTAACATTATTCAACGTAACTGGAATTTATTTAATATTAATAAAGAATTTTTGGACATTGCGGGAACAGAACCTAATATTGTTTATAAGAAGGACACCACTACAAAAAACATGCTGGAGAGGGTACAAGAGATTCACTCTGGGCCCAAGGGGATGTTTAAATGTGGTTTTTGTCTGCAGTGTAAATATATTCTAGAAGGCACAGAGTTGTTTATCCCAAATTATGGTAAATATATATATAAGAAAAAATTCTCCTGTAATAGCAGGGCTGTTGTTTACATAGGGACATGCACACAATGTTCTTGTTTTTACATCGGTAAGACCATTAATGCTCTTAGGAGCAGAATGTATCAACATTCCTATGATATTAAAAAACAAGATATAAAAAATGTCGAAGAGCAGTTAGAAATGATGACTGGTAAGCTAAAAGCCACTCAGCAAACCATAGAAACTGGTTTAAACAATTTATTGACATGAAGTAAAATAAAATAAAAATAAAAAAAGAAAACGACCATCCAATTTAAATAACATTCCAAGATATACAACTGAGTACTAAGCGCTTTCACCCTGTCTCCTTTAGGGCATCATCAGAGTACTGAATGAATAAAGTATAGCCCATCCCTGATATACTACAGCGACAATTGAATAATTAATTAATTAATTGATTGTAATTCAGCAAACATAGCGTTTGAATAAAACCAACACTGACAATACTGTGTACAACATAAAATTGCAACTGTACAGTCATCTTTGAAAATAAATTTAAAAATTAATTTACAATAAATTTAAAAACTTCCAATAATTAATGCAATAAATAAGTACATAAAAATATATAAAAACAGTACATTTATAAATATGCTTAGAGTAAATATACAATATTATTATAATAAAATCATGTGATATGTGTATTCTTTGAAATATAGCGTAGAAGTGTCGATAACTAATAATTTACACTCTATTTGGATGTTAGAGTATTATATTGTAAAAATTGTATAGACTTGAGTAATTCATCATGTAAAATATATAAATTAGATTGTTGTACAAATAATAAATGTTGTATTATGTGAAATGTTGTGAATGTATAGTAAATGTTTAGTATTTAATAACTTACATAATAATTTGAATATAAATAAAAATTTATATAAAATGTGATTTGAGTTTCAGCACACTAGAGATTGACACTTGTTCATTAATGCCCGGCCAGTTACAAGCATTAAGCCTGAGTTGCCAAAGACATTCCTTTGCCTCGAGCACCATCTTCTCATCTCCTCCTTTGTGTACATTGTGAGGAATTCTATCAATAATGAAAAATAAAAATCTCTTAAAATTAGAACATTTGACACTGTGATTGTATAAAGCACTAGTGTTTTTGTGTTTTTTGATGTCTCTCAAATGTTCAATGATGCGTGCTCTTAGTCTCCTAATAGTTTTGCCAATGTAGAACGCTTGGCAAACTGAACAGGATGCAACATAAACAACCATAGGACAACCTCAGTAAAATTAAGAATGCCCAGTGGCAAAAAAGACATATGGAGGCATGCATTCATTTTAAAGTTGTCCCTAGAGGTCTTCGTTTGTTAAAAATGTCTACTTTTGGCTCTGCCTATCCTGAACTTTTGTCTAAGTGGCAGCAACTTAATTTAGATACGAGCTATGCCTACATGAGATTACTTATTGAACAATATACTTTAATAGAGTTGGAACTTCAGCAAGAAGCTATAGCTTTAGAAGAGAAACTGACTGCAGCCCTTACCAACACACAGAAAGAAGATTTTCTTTCTGATATAGCGACTACAATGCAAGCACTAGATAATAAGTTATTATTGGCAAAAAAGAAGAAATTAGAAAGAGACTGTATGGATTTCTCGAGGGGGAACGTCTTCTCCTGGCCGAGAGAATCCACCAGGACAACATATGCTGCGACGCGTACTAACATTGAGATGCCTTTCTCTGAGCGTAACACTTTATCTGCTCCTACTCCTTCCATGCCTGCTTCCTCTTCTCAGGTAGAAGCAGCAGTCAGTGAACAATGCTCCAGTGTGAATACAGTGAACTCTGATGTTTTAAATACAACTACCATGTCAGCACCTGTAGTGAGAAGAAAAACTCCTATGTCAGCAAGTGGAACTGTTTCAGCTGAATCTAATGACACTACTCTTCGTTTTCCACTCCCTTTTCGACAGGAGATGAGGTGCAATTGGAGTCCACAAACAACCAGGAAAAGGAAGATATCAGGAGGCCAGTTAGAACTTCAGAAAAAAACTTTCAAAACTGTAACCAGGACTTGATTATTAATCTTTCCAGTCACATGCTTATGGACAATGAAAGAAAGATTTTAAACAAAGGTTTGTCCATCATTCCCTCTCAGGGGACTGATGTAAGTGATTTAATTGTTGATATAAAATGTTTTGTTAGAAATATTGCACTTGGTTTACAGTTTGGCAATAATGTTTTTAATACTGATGTTACGTCTTTTAAAAAACCTTCTCCTTATATGCCTGCTATACATCCTTTATTGGAAAGTTTTGAAAGAGCTTGCAGTGATGATTTGTTGACGTTTTTTGAATCTGACAATATAAAACTTTATTTTTACAATATCACCAAGGAAGAGAAGTTAGCCCTTCATGATTTAAAGAACAATACTAGTATAGTCATTCGACAAGCTGATAAAGGGGGAGCTACAGTACTTCTAGATACCGGCTACTACCATGATACTATGTTAGAAGTGCTCTCAGACACTACTACTTATAAGAGACTGAGCATGTCAGATCTAGATAAGTTAATAAAAACAGTACATGCAGATTTATATGACATGTTGATGTGTGGGATTATAGATGAAGAACTTTACAAATATTTTTTGATAGAGAAACCTGTGATACCAGTAATTAGAGGTTTACCTAAGGTACACAAGACCACACATAATCCTCCGCTTAGACTAATAGTATCTGGCAGAGGCTGGTTAACTGAGACAATATCTATTTTTCTAGAAAAAAACTTGAGACCAGTCGTGGAATCTACTAGATCTATATTACGTGATACGAAACAGTTCTTAGAAACACTAGCACCTTTCAATGTGAACAATATTCTAGAAACTACAGATTATATGGTAACACTAGACGTTGTTTCTCTTTTCACCTGCATACCCAATGATGTAGGGATAGATTTCTTAAGGTTATATTTGTTAAACAAAGGACTTAGCAACAATCAAGTTATTAAACTCACAATGCTGTTAGAAATGGTTCTTTGTCACAATGTTTTTACTTTAACAATGAATACTTCCTTCAAATTAAAGGAGTAGCTATGGGCACATCTTGTGCAAACTCTTATGCTAACCTTGTGTTAGCATACTGGGAGAATACGTATGTTCTAGAACATTTGGCTTACTCCACTTCTATAAGATATTACAAACGTTTTGTTGATGATCTTTTTAATTTGGGAGGCACACTAGAGCTCCTAAAAGAGTTTGTTCTATATATCAATGGAACTACCACATTTCTTAGGTTGACTGAAATGTATTCACAAAATACAATTGATTTTTTAGATGTGACATTGAGGAAAAAGACAATACTCTAGAAACAGAAGTATTTAGAAAGGTATGTAGGAAGAATGCTATTCTTCACAGAAGTAGCATGCACCCCCCCCCCCATATACACACAGAAACATTGTGAGTAATCAAGTGAAACGTTTTCTAATATAACTAGTGATGATTTGGTTTTCTCAGATGCATTAAAAACTATAGAAAGTGATTTTAGGCATAGAGGCTATTGCAATAGAGATATGCGTTCTTTGGACACTTTTGAACATACACATCTAGGACGTCCTTTTATTAAGAAACAAGGCAGCATAGATGAGAGACCTATAGTGAGGAATAATGATAAGAGGAGGCTAGTGATACCCTTTACTAATAATAATACTTCTATTGTCAACATTATTAAGAGACATTGGAACATTTTACAGTTAGATGATGGTATAAAAGACTTAGTGGGTGAGAAACCATCCTTTAGCTATAAGAATACTAAATCTTTAAAACGTATGCTTTGTTATGAGAGAGTGCCTAAAAATAAGATCTCCTCTGAGAGAAAGGGTACATTTGCATGTCGCTCTTGCAACCAGTGTATATATATAATGAAATCTAATGTTTTCATGCATCCAGATACTGGTGTTAAATATGAGTTTAATGAATATGCTGATTGTAAGTCAAGAAATGTGATTTATTTAGCATCCTGCATAAAATGTTATTGTTTCTATATAGGAAAGACTAATAGAACATTAAGAGAAAGGATACGAGAGCATTTGTATGCTATACATAGAGAGAATGAAGGGAATGCCCTAGCCAAGCATGTACTACAAAATGACACCACACATGCCTTTAGATTTTTAGTAATAGGACAGTTAACAGAGACTGAAAGACTTGGTAATATTGGCAATAAGACAGGAAAAGCTGAGGCTAAATGGATTATTAAGCTATCTGCGAATAAAGGTCATGGTCTCAATGATAAATTTTCATTGAGACCATTTTTATTAGATAAACCTTTGAAACATTAAATATAAGTCTCACTATGTAATATGTGTTTTAGTATGTTTTAATATTTTACTTCTACTATTCATCTTTATGATATATTTATATAATTTTTATGAAAGGAAATTATGTATTTTTGTAACTTACATGTGACTTGCTAATGTGTTTTTCATTGGTGTTTTACTTATATATAAGTTGATTTAAATTTTATGGTTTGTTGAAGTCTGATGAAGCGTTCCAAGCAACGTGAAAGCGCTTACTTATTTGAATAAAGGACTTGTCTTTTCATTCATCTGGTTTTGCTTCGTTTGTTGTGGAGTATCATCCTCTTCTGATTTTGGATTTGAGCTTTGTTAGGGCCTCCAATGTGGTGCATGTAATTCATACACATGCTGGTAGTTGGCGGACTTACACAGCTTACTGTTCAATTGCAGCAAAGGACAGCATTCTATGAAAGTAATGACATTACACATACAACACTTGTGTAGCATTACTTGTATAGCATATCTACACAGATAGATTGTATTTCAGTTCTGGGATAATGTTGTACAAACAACAGGACAAATTGATATCACAATGCTCACACTTGTGTAAACATTAACATATGTATCTCCTTGTTATCTTTCTGACAAAATCAAATTGTCAAATTATCCTCAAACATCCTTTATTACTTCACACATTAATTTCAGTTATTTGTGACAAGATCCATTGCTATGTTGTGTGACAGATTCAGTCAATACACAGCTCTGTAGAGTGTGTAGTATGATAGGCAGGTGTTTGAATCTGGTAACATTGGTCTGTCAGATAACCATTTCAGACGAGTGGATCAGGGAAAGGAAGTATTTGTGGCACAATCAGAGGGCAACATTTTTAAAGCATTACCCTCCAATGCAGGGGCGTCCATGCCCATTACAGTAGGAAAGCCCTTCAAGTGTATTTGTGATGACACACGCACACACACAGTTTACCTATTTCTGTGCATCTCAGGTTGATACGCATCTTTCTGATATCTGTCCTATCATATGTTCAAGTCTAGCATGATGCAAACATTGGGTATGTCATTGATTTTTCACAGGCATTACTTAATTTCCAAATAAGAATGTAATTGTTTTCTTTACACTATACAGCTTTATAGGAAAGGAGAAATTACATAACATTTCTTACTGTATGGCATCATGCACAATCATCATAAAGTGTGATTGGGCCTGTGTTAGGACACTTTCTTATGGGGCTGTGGTTTTTTACATGCTGTTATGACAGTGTTCACTGTAATGCCTTGTGAGCATGCCCAGTGTAATCATGAAGTAGATGGACTCCCATTTATGAATGAAGACCTTGAACTACTGCACTGTCATCAGATCTGTATTGTCATTTGTATTTGTGTAAGTGCCATTATATTACTGTTTATAATGTACATGAATATAAAACACATGCTTGATAATTTACCCCCTGTCTATGGCTGTCAAATGACAATAAATGATAAAACATGTCCCTTTCTGATGTTGATCACACAACAGCAGAACAACTCATTCCTTCTTGTTTATACAGGATGAAGTGGAGAATACAGATCTACAGTCAGTTATCAAACATACATTCCTTGTACATACATATCATATTCAATAACTGCAGTGTTTGTGAATAGCCCCTAATGTATTCACTGCCCTTGCTAATTATCTCAACTCAGCATGTTATTAGCATCGATATCACATTTACTCCCCTTTCTTACAGTTTTGTTTTTTTGTCCCTTTCACATCTATTGTTAGCATGCCCATGTTTAGTTATTTACACGGGTAACGATTTGGGAACATGGTTATTATTATTACATCAGTATGGATGTCATTTTTTGTAAAATGTTTCTTTATGACATAATCATATTTGACTCCAGTAACTGGGCACATTTTCTCCATTCACCTTCTCCTCGTACTTACATCTGTACTATTAACATTGTATTCTTTGTACATTCTTCCCATTTAATGTCCCCTGCATCTTAATTCTTATACTCACCTTACCCTTACTTCATATCAGACATCCACATATACTCGCATTGCCTACAGGCAAGCAGTTTTGTTTACACTGTGTGCTAATGCTTCTCTGCACCATTTCCTTGCCACCAACACAGCTGCTGGCCACAAAAAGGTGCTTGGAAATGTGAAAACGTGAGGAACAGCATGCATATTCAAAGAACACTGCTGCTCATCATGCTAATGTGGTGTAACCACAGAGTTTTCATGTGAAAACTACACAATTGTAAATGAATCCACATTATGCTTCTACACATGCTGCTAATGGGAAATTAACTATCACTGGTAGTTAGTGAAAAGGTGTCTACAAGTATGCCTCTGAACTGACAAATTATCATTGAATGTCCAGATTTTTGCCTCATATTTTTGGTCTGTTCATGAAAAAATATTGTGGTTTTCTGGCAAATCATTGAGGACTGAACTAAATAATGACATACATGTTTGAGTTTCAGACTTCATACCCTTCAAAAAGTGCAAAAAAATGTGAGTGAGCACACATACGCTCCAGAAGGACATTTTTATGTTTCATTTTATTAACTTTGAAAATCCCATTGGATTAAAAAAATCCTTTACAGGGGATCCCAGAGAAAAAAATAATTGCACTATTAAAAACAAGGACAATTTTAATCTAGGCAGTCAACCTAGAAACATGTTATGGTAAGTTTACTTTCACAGCTGTACTATGTTCTTCATTTGATCACTGCTGCAGTAACGTTAGCTATATGGGTTGACTACCATAGTTTAAACTGACTGGCAGGTGGAAGGGTGAGGGTCCAGGTGTCCCTGGAGAATGGTCCTAGCAAAGCATGTCCTACACCTGAAGAAGGAGTCTAGTTTACAGTGTTTTGTAAAAATTTGCAAAGATGAACAAGTTGCTGCTTCGAGAATACCTTAGCACCCATCCCGTTCCAAAAAGCAACCAATGAAGCCAAGACCCCAGCAGAGTGAGCCTGGACCCTGTCTGGAATAGTTATGGTAGGAATAACACAAAGTTATAACATGAGACAACCATTTGAAATAGTCTGTTTTGATACCAGTTTTCTTCCCTTCACAAGAAATGGACAGCTATCAAAAGTTCTAAACAATTTTGTTCTATCAAGATAACACCTGATCTGTCTGTGGACATCCAAGATATGAAGTATCCTTTCTCCCTCATTTTTAGCTTCTGGAAAAAAGAGAGAGGTAGATAGCTTGGTTTCAGGTAAACTTGGCTACCACTTTAGTTGTAAATGAAGGAATAGTTCTTAAAGAAACCCAATCTTTGTGGAAAAGAGATAAGGTTGACACAGCATAAGAGCTTTTAGCTTAGATAATTTTCTTGCAGAAGTGAGAGCAATACTTAAGATCCCAGTGAGGATCCACTTTTCCCGTAGGTAGCTTCTAATGTAACACCTCTTTCAAAAAACATTTTGACATTAGGTTGCATTGAAAGAGGAAGGTCTGTGGGCAGACAAACTGAAATAACTGGCATGTCAACCTTGATTAAGAAGTAGGATAGTAACTTACATAAATATTGAAAAACAGCCCTGAATGGGAGCTGGTTGTTTTTTTGGCACCAACTAGAAAACCTTTCCCATCTACCAATAAATGATTTTCTTGTAGTAGTATTTGTTGCCTCCTTTAAAACCTGTTGCATGACCTCATAAAAAAGTGTCAGAAATGTATAACAATGTTAAGATCCAGGCAGTCAGTTGTAGTTATTATGGTTGGGATGTAGCAAACACCTCTGGTCTTGTAAAACTAGATCCAGTTTATGAGAATCTTGTAATAATTGCCTCTGGCCATTCCTAAAGAAGGGAGAACCACTGTTGCCCCTGGGCCAGAAGAGAATCGTCACAATGATCTTTGGACAGTACTTCTGAATCTTCAAAATAACCCTAAATATTATTGAAAAAAAAGATGGAAAAGCATACAGAAAAATTCCTGTCAAAGGAAAAGAAAAAGCATCTGTCTTCCAGGCCTTCATGGATGAGGCCTTGGAGAAGAAAAGTATCTACTAATAGTTAAGAGTGGAGGCAAAAGATCTACTTGAGGTGCTCCCCACAAATCTTGGAAGACCTCCTCATAGAATTTGCATTCATGAAGGTCTGCCCTGGTCCTGCTCAGTTTGTCTGTGACACAATTTGATCTGATGGCATGCAAGATGCCTGTAGATTGAGACTGCACTGATAAGCTGTATCCCAGGCTACCATAGCTAGTCTGCATAGAAGGTAAGAACTACTTCCCCTTTCTTTTTTATGCAGCAGACCACTGTGTTGTTGTCTGTAAACATGTGTAAGGGTCCCAAGGACCAAATTAAGAATGAAAATGGAGAACTTTTATAAGTGCCAATATCTCTATTAGCCTTATGTGTTTTGGTCCATCTTTTGTGTAGCAAAGACTTTGCCCTTTTATCCTCATAGACACTGCCCCCAAGCAAAGACTGAGGCATCTGTAGTGGCTAGCTGCTTTGAAGCTAGGAAGAGGAATGGGAGGCCTGGATTTTGAAGAAATATGGTGTCTCTAGGAAAACAGCTCCCTATTCACAAACCACAAAACTGATGAAAATGTTGAGACCATACAAATTGCTGGTACTAAAGGATTTTTGTAATGTGAAGTCTTCCAAAAGGTATGAAAATCATAGATGCCATGTGAATCGGAATCCTAAGAAATTCCTTTGCTGAAACAGTAGTTTAAGTAAAACAACTTGGGAATAGATCTAGATACAGATTTACTTCAGCATGTGGAGAAAGGTTCTCTGAGCTGAAGTTTCCTAGAGACATCCAAGGAAAATAATAATGTGAAAGTTAATCGGATAGCACATGTAAATTTTGTGGGAATCCCAGTCTGTGTAGAACATACCTTACCCAACTGAGAATTTATTGGCACTTTGAAAAACACTCTGCAAAGAAAGGCCAGACATGTAAATAGGAACAATGGGAACACCTTGCAGTCTGCAGTAGCCTATCACAGGAGCTAGGCATTTTGTATATACCTTACAGCAGTGGATGGAACAAATGGTAATGCAGAGTTACTGATAATGTGACCCAGTCTTAGAAAAAAATGTAGAACCTTCTAAGTGGATTTAGGAAACTGAAGAAATACATCATTTAAAGGTGTAAGATTGCCGGAAAACTCATCCTGAGAGAGTATATGTTTCCATGACAAAATGGAAAAGAATAAAAGATGATGCGTGAGGGAGTTAAATGAGGGAGAAACTTCCTCTTCAAAAAGTAACCTTGATAGATTTAGGATTTGCCAGTGAGGAGGGATAAAGTCTTGTAAACAGTCATACAGACTCATTAGACTGTCTTTAGTTCTGGGGTCTTCGACTTTTTGGAAACTCCCTGCTATAGCTTTTTAAAAATGTGATTACCAGCAGCACCAAGACTGTTTATTTTGCCTTAAAAGAATGCATTAAGTAGAGCATTACATCTTTTGGCCAACTTGTAGAAAGAAGGCTAAAAACCTAAGAGAACCCATGAATCAGCATACCTCTCTCAAAACAGTAAGCCGACTCTGCATGTAAGCAAGAATTCTAAACTTCAAATGTTAACATATTCTGGAAGGTTTTGAGACTGCACCCAAGCAGACCTCCTCAAAACAATTCAAGGGCAAGAGCCCTGAAAGTGGCAGCAACAAAATCATAGGTAGGTTTCAGACAGTGGAAAGCCACTTGAGACACAGAAGCAAATAATGACGCAAAGCAGAACTCCTCAGAAGATGAAACAAATGCTAAAAACATTCCTCATATTTTCTAAAGAGGCAGTCATAAATATAACCATATGAGCTTGACAACTGAGAATTCTAAAATCAAATGAAGCAGAAGAATATATTTTCCCAAATCTTTCCCATCCGAATCAAAAGGGGAGGGAAAGGTAATAGCTAAAAGTTTAGCAGCAGAAATATCCAGATAGGAAAGGTCAATAGTCCATGAACTTAGCACAATCAATTACTCCTATCTAGAATAACTGAGATAGAAAAATACATTTTAAGTTTTTGCTTCTTTTTGACAGGGATCTCTGAAGAAACAGAACCAGTATTGCCAACAAAAAAAAACTTCTCTAGGGATGAGCACAACTTTCTGGCTAGACAGAATGGCATTCTCTGCCCCTTTTCACAGGACTGAAAAGAGTGACTCTCCCTTGCCCATCAAAGGCACTCCAACAGCTACAAAGGACACATCTAACTCTGGTCCATGGTGGTAGTCAGAGCTATACCAGCAGAACCCAAGGAAAAAGCAGTGGTCCAAGGAGCCAGCTTTAGACACAACAGAGTCAGACATCTGTGGCTGAGGCATTTTTGCAATCTTCTCTGCTGGCACAGGCTGAATAGCAACTTACTTCTTTTTTGTAGCTGGAAGAAGAAATAACAAAGGAACTGGAAGGTTGTTCCATGGTTAAGCCGGAAAAAGGTGCTTGATTCCTGGGGAAGCCAAGCAACAATATTCAGTAAAACAGGTAAGTTGTAAAAAAAGTAACTTTTTCCCTATTAAAACACAGTAAAAAAACATTTCCCCACCCCAAAAAGTAAAATAAAGCAACTTTCCCAAAAAAAAGTAGTTTAAAATAAATTTTAACAACTTTTTACCATAAAAGTGAAAAAGCAGTGCTTCCATTTAAAAGTAATTAAAAATCATATGACTGCTCTTAAATCCATTTTTTGAGCTTTAGAATTCTTACTTTATAGAAAAGGTAAAACTTCTGTCATAAAAAGTAAGGTAGAAGTTTTTTTTATTCTTGCAGGGAACTGATCTCCCCAGCAATGCAACACCATTAGCTGAACCGTCAATCCTTAAAAGCCTGCAGAAGAGTGTTCTCTTCAGAGACAGGAAAGCTCTTACAGACACTTTGCAACCAAACCCAAACCTGCATTTTTGACAGCTCAGCTCAAGCTGACTAATGGTTTGGGCATTTGGAAGGTGCCCTGAAAGCTTTGGAAGCTGGCCAGCTGTTGAATCCTTAGCAGGATATAACTTATATAGCTAAGGCTACTGCAGCAGTGATCATATGAAAAACATCTTGAATATTATGCAGTATGCTACTTCATAATATCTCTTTCCATCTCTCATGTCATATTCTTGCACTCTATCATTAGTGCGGGGTAACATCTTACATTTAGAACTGTTTGCTGTCATCAGTTCATGCAGTCTGTCATGTATTTATTAATTTTCATTATCTGTCTTATCCAGCTCAGGATGACAGGGAGACAGAGTCTATTCCACCAAACAAACTTTACTAAAATATATTGACATCTGCTTTTGTCATACATTTGAAAATATTAACTATATCATGTATAAATTAATAGATTCAAAATCAATGAAAATGCAAACCATTGGAAACTATCGGAGCCACACAGGCCTATGTGAAGTGATTAGTTACTGAATCCTTAGAGTGTGTTACAGCTAATGGATTAGTCTATTATGTAACGTTCTCACTTGATCAGTTTAGTAAAGATTCTTGTTGAATGTCTATCATGTCTTACATCTCTTCTACAACAATATTGACTATGTCTGCACTTCTTTGTGCACACATACAATATGGCAGCAGAAATAAAGAAACCTGGTACATTTAATAAGTTGTACCAGCTCTGTATTTCTATTTTTCTTTGCTCATAGTTTAGATCAATTGAAGCAGTTTCCTATATTTTATGACTTCTCTATATTTACACCATGTCACAGCCATCTAGAAGTACAAGCTATTCTCATTTCTTATTATTGGTAGTTGAAACATCCAGAAGTCCAGTCTCATTATTTTTCATTTTAATAGGAAAAAATATATATATATTTATTTCAAAGAAAAATAAACGTTCCAAATCCAGTTTTGTTTTCAAAATCTCACATATTTCTGAAATAAATGACTGTAATAAAGTCCTTAGTCATATATTTGTAGTCATAAACAGTTATTTTGTTTTTCCTCACCTCCCCAGAACTACCAATCCTTCAGTTATATTTCTTCTATATTTAACTCAGAAATGTCTGCATTGGCCTAATCACCCCTCCCATGGGGTGAGGAGAGTTATCGGTGCTCAGGAGCAGTCATGAAAGTACAATGTCTCTCCAGTGGAGACTGGAAAAAACATTTCCCAGGCTTAAGGGGAGAAGGCAGGGCTGCTTGCTGGCAGTGTCCCTTGTGGAAGTCTGAGATGATTGCTGTTGAAAGCCCATTGCAGATAGCCCTTTCACTCTGCAAACTGGGTGCTCATGGGGAAATGCAAAACCATTGAACCTTCCCCTAATGGTTGTCTAAATAAATATCTCCTCCCATTCAACCCTTCAGCTGAAGATGTGGAACAATTGGCCAGAAGGAGCTGATAGTTAACAGGTAACTAGTACAAAGAGTTATAAAAAATAAGCAAATGTCTACACTACAACCACAGACATATTTGAATCTGTAGTGAAACCTGTCAGAGAACTAATAACTCTGGATTCAGATATTTGTGTTGTATCTCAATCTGAGTGCTGTTGTAAAAAAAAAGAAAGAAAGAAAGAAAGAAAATGAAATAAAAAAAGAAACATTTAGTGCACAATGTTCCTTCATGTTCCAATTCATTAATTAGTAAATGTATTTAACTCTTTTGCCTAAAGAATGAAGAGTGTAACAAAACATCAATTTTAAAAGACAAGTTTCAAGCTTATTGTGAGCTAAGAAGAATAAACCATAATAAAGGCTATAATTTTTCAGTTGAAATACAGTGGTTTAGAAGACATTCATAACTGTGCTGTGGCTTGCTTAAAACACAATGCATAGGACTGTTAGTTTGGTGGTTTGCGTGATTCATTAAAACACAATGCATAGGACTGTTAGTTTGGTGGTTTGCGTGATTCATTAAAACACAATGCATAGGACTGTTAGTTTGGTGGTTTGCGTGATTCATTAAAACACAATGCATAGGACTGTTAGTTTGATGGTTTGCATGATTCATTAAAACACAATGCATAGGGCTTGCATGATTCACTAATAACAATGCGTAGAATCACAAATGATCAAGTACAGGGCAAGCTACTAGGAGAAGTTAACCCAACACTTTATAAAGTTTTAGATGTATGTAAAAGACCATAAAAAGTATGACTTAATGGTATGACTGAGAAATTGGAAATGTGCAAAATAAAAACTATAAGTTAGAATGACAGAAAAATATCGTACAAAATTGTTAAAAGTAAGAAAATAAAAATGAAAATGCTGATTATCCTGCGGTATCCAACATGGATCTCATCTGGTAATAATCAAGCAGGCACAATCAGCACCCAATATAAATTCAGCAGTTAAAAGTGCACCAAAACATGTTGTAAAGCAATTAATCTAAGCCATATGTATTAATGGCCATACTGGGGGCCTGTAAACATTTTTCAGTGATGCGAAAGTTGAAGTAAAAGGGCTTCAGCAAGATTTGTATGTATGTATTAGAGGCAAAGCAATAGAATAAAGTAGAAATATTTGCAGATACTCTTGCATACTGTGAAATTAGTACAAAGTATAAGTATAAAGTATAAGAAGCAAAAGCAGTGAGTGCTGGTCAGAAAATCTAACAAAGAAAGGCATGAATGATGCATTTAAGCTAGATAATAGTGTAGCATCCACTATATTGTCTAAATCTACAGTCAAAGCATTGAACTGAGAGCTCTACTCAGTTACTCTTGTATCCAATACTCACTGAACAATTAAATAAATAAAAAGTAATAAATAATATGTTTAATATGTCTACATGCACTCTATTGACATAATCAGGGTACATGTTAAAACCTCTGGGGCACATTTGGCTTCATTCTGAGCACAAGAGCAGAAAGTACAGGTTATTGTTTCAATTAGTATGGAAAGTAGTTAAAGCAACCAAGAACATTAAACTGTAATAGTTGTAAAACATTTTGCATGATTGTGACTGTTCAGCTGCAAAGTGATTTGTCAACTAGTTTAGTCAGTACCAAAAGCAAAGCTAATGATCAGAGCAGTATTAATATTGAAGAGGTGCTAAGGCAAAACATTTACACTGTTGCAAAAATAGTTTCAAGAGCACCCGACGAGTTCATGCAGTACTCCATGACAGCATGTGTGAGTGTGAAGTTCAGATACCTACAGTATTAGATGCAAAGGAGCGTATAGTTAAAGGTACTGATTACTGACGCCACCCAAAGTTTCGAAATAAAATTAAAAAATGCAGCTTGTGTACCTCAAGTTACTGATAATTTTTTTAAACCTATTCTACTTTATTTACATATGCAAGGAGAATGCCACTTTTAAGAGTTTTACTGATGTTAAACCAACAGTAACCAGCAGTACATGTTCCAAAATAAGGTGTAGCTGCACTCAGAGGTAAAACAATGGAAAGTACATTGCAGAAACTGCTATTACTGGTAATCACGTAGAAGGGCCTGAGTGAGTGAACTGTATGCTAACAGCAATGAGACAAGATAAACCAAGAAAGTCCCTCATGTCATTGACTCATCTGAGCTTGTATCACAGTTGCCCAGGCATTAACATTTTACATTTAGTGGCACAAATCTGTAGCTGTTAACACATATGAGGTGGATGACAGTAATCATATAGTTTCCTTTTCTGGGTTTTTATGTCACAGTCTCCCAGATAAAGGGCAAGATAGACTCTGCACTACTTGTCAGTGTTCACTCTTTCTCTTTGGTTCAGTGGCCTCAGAGTGGGAATAATAAAGTAAGGGGTGGTGGTGAAGTCTTACAAATGGGCAAGATTACAAAGGATGTTCCCCCCTCTATAAAATAATTATCTACCAGTTATATATAAACCAAGAAGAGTACAGCACATAGCTGAAACATTGAGCAGAGCTTATCTGTATGAGTCTAAAGAGGATTTAATGTAGAAAAACCTTGCAGTTCTCTGGACTGTTTATGTTCTATCTATATCTGTTATAAGCTGTAATAATAAATGCTTTACCAGATGGTGTTAGATCACTGCATCCCAATATTCGTGTCTACTTTCCATATAGAAATTAGCCTTCGTATGTCCAAGATGCATTGTACAAAGGTAAAAGAATCATTATTCTAACTCCTCTATGATTCTATGTAGAATAAAATACAAGTCACATTTAGGAATCACACAGGGTAACAAAAAGCCTTGTGATTTCTATATTCACCTAGTATGTCTGAACAAACAGAACAAATGGTGCAGAGGCATGATATATGCAATTTGTTCAGAAATCAAAATCAGGAGAAGGAAATTGTATGACATGAAATCATCTTTGATGGTTAAAATTAATAACTGACTTCCCCTACAAAGAGGCATCTTATTTCTTGCTGGACGTATTAGTACAGCAAAATTCCAGTTAGTTGAAACCACAAGCTGTACTGTTGCTAGAGTACTAAACTTCCTTTCTCCACACACAGTATTCCAAAATGTGATACCAGACAATGGTTCACAATTTATAAGCCAAAAGTTTTGTAATGCTGTGAAACAGTGGGAATTCAAATATATTAGTCCTATGTATCTGCAAAGTAATGTGAAGCAAGATCAATAGTGCAAGCATTAAAAAAAAATCATATTAAAATCATATTAAAAATGTGGTCCTGGCTGCTATTTAGATGACCAGGGTTCATTTAGTAGCCCCAACAGTGGAAGAGTCAGTTGGGGGCAGCTCACCTCTTGCAGAGGATGGAGCAGGATGCATGCACTCAGGAGACAAACTGGTGGTGTGATTTTGCCTGTAAAGACTGGAGAGATCAGCATTTATCCTCCAAGGGAAGCAGTAAGGCTGCCTGAAGAAGAAGTGACCCTCATAGAAGTGATGGGATGGCCTCCACTGCAGCCCATTGAATGTCCCCTCCTCTCTGCTTCACTGTGTATGTGCAAAGGAAGAGGACAGTAAAATAATATCAAACCACTGTGATAGCTCTCTGAATCATGGCTCTTGCTGGTCAACCTTGACTCCTGAGTTGGGGAATAAATGAATTCATTGGCTGGGAGGGGACCGATGACTGAAAGATAAATAAAGTAGGGGCAAATAAATAGAATTAACTGTGAGTCCAGATATGGTTAATTTGTCTCCATATTCTGTAATGTAAGAATCACTACTACCTTCTGACATAGTAAATGTGTTTGTAGCTAAGTGGTCAGTTCATCATGAAGAATCTTCTTTGCAACTAAGACTGATTTGTATTTGAAGTAATCACATCCAAATATGAAGGTTCCAGAAAAAAAGATTAATATGTTAGAGTTTTTCTATCAGATGGTGTGAACACATGCTCTAGATATGGATATTTAATTAAAACAGTTAGATATACTGACTCTACATAATGCATACATACACACATAAATATATATATATATATATATATATATATATATATATATATATATATATATTTATATATATATATATATATATATGTGTGTGTGTGTGTGTGTGTGTGTGTGTGTGTGTGTGTGTGTGTGTGTGTATATACCACTGAGTGTGTGTGTGTGTGTGTGTGTGTGTGTGTGTGTGTGTATATATATATATATATATATATATATATATATATATATATATATATATATATATATATATATATATATAAACACACACATACACATATATCTAGCTATCTCTCACTCTGTCTCTCTATATATATATATATATATATATATATATATATATATATAGATAGATAGATAGATACACACACACACACACACACACACACACACACACACACACACACACACTGAGTGGCAAGTAAGGGTAAGTAAACACTTGCCCAAACTAACATGAAACACACACCAAAGTAAGCAAAATCTACCTAGGCGGGGGGGCTATGCCCTGACACTCCTCAATGTGGAGGCTGCCCCACCCACTCCTCTCAGTGTGGGGGCTGCCCTGCCCCCCCCCACTATACCAAGTCCGGGATTCCACTACAGTAGAAAAAAAGACACATTGGGCAAGTTTTTACTTACCCTGGGAAGAATTCACTGTTCAGTATTTCACCTTTTCCTGTTTTCATCTCACAGAAATGAAGTTTGGTTATATGAGGTTTGAGAAGTAGATTCATACATAGATGGATATGTCTCAGAAGATCGACTGAACAGAAATTCAAACTTCATATGGTAGAGATCATATGAATGACTTTCTGAAAAATCTAATGACACACAAAAACAAAAATCTACATTTGCACAAATCCAGGTGGGGGGCTGCACACCACACACAACCTGCATATTATATATACCATCTTGAGATCACACTACAGTGGGGAAAAGGGGAAATTCCCCAGTCCCCACTGTACTGCGACCTCCTACATTTCAGAGAGTTGCTCATTTTAGTTTCCACCATGTGAAGTTCACCTTTCTGAAGGCATGATCTTATGAACAGGACCTATATATATATATATATATATATATATATATATATATATATATATATATATATATATCTTCTTCTTCTTTTCCCGATTAGGGGTCGCCACAGTGGATCACCTGTCTGCTCATGATTGGCAGTGAAGTTTTACAGTGTTGAGTTGCCAGCCCGGTGCCCAACCTTCCACAGAAGGCATATACACACTCACATCTACGGCCATTTTAGAGTGTCCAATCCACCTGCAGCATGTCTTTGGGAGGAAACCGGAGCACCCAGAGGAAACCCATGCGACCCACAGGGAGGACATGCAGACTCCACACAGAAGGCACCCCATCCATGGATCGAACCGGAGAACCTCTTGCTGTGATATATATATATATATATATATATATATATATATATATATATATATATATATATATATATATATATATCACACCCAGAACCATAGTTTACAAAGCTGTACGAAATACCAAAAACTTCTCCAATGAAGCATTCTTAGACAAGCTGAATAAATGTAACTGGACACCACTCCATCATCTCTAACTCATCCAGGCCATGAAATACTTCAATGACACATTTCTAGCTATTCTAAATAGCTTAGCACCAACTCGTACATGTTGTGTTAAAAGTAAGTGATTGTCCTGGATATCAAAATAAACCACTAGACTTCAAACACTAAGGGACAAAACCTGGTTTCAATACCAGAAAACAAAAGACAATAAAACTCTGTTAGGATACCAGCAGCTGAGCACTCAAAAAAAAAAAAAACACTCAAACTAGACAAAATAACATATATGTATGTAAAACAAATATGAAAACAATCCCAAAAAGTTCTGGCAGACATTTAACTCACTCCTCCCACCCAGGTAAAGCCACAACTCCAGAACCAACAACCAATTACCAAAGCATAAGTATTGCCTCACAAATCAACACCTACTTTATAAACACCATCCTCTCCTTAGTTACAGGGAACAATTCCACCCCACTGTCTTTTCCACCTAATGTGGAAACTAACAACAATGCGTTTGACCTCAAACCTGTCCCATCTAACACCGTAAGAACAATACTGAAAAACTGAAAACTTCTTCCTTAGCAGCTGACAACTCCCCAATGAGAACCTCAAACTCAGCTGATGTCATAGCTCTGCCTATCTCCATTCTGGTAAATAGGTCTATAGCAGAACAGTATGTCCAAAATTATGGAAAATTTCCTGTATCATCCCTCTACATAAAGGAGGAACATCAAGAGAATTAAACAATTAAAGACCCATAGCCACCTTTTCCCCCTGTGTCAAAATTCAGGAAAAATGTATACATGCTCAATTACTACAATACCTGCTATCTCACAACCTTATCTCTCCCACCAACACAGGTTCAGACTGAAACACAGCACCACCACAGTCCTAATTAATTTCTCTAATACCATCAAGCCAACTCAGAAATTCAAACCAGCAAGTAATATCAATCTTCCTAGACATGTCAAAAGTGTTCGACACTGTCTCCCATCCTAAACTCCTTAATACTCTTACTCACTAAACCTATCAAAGACTTTCCTCTCATGGTACCTATGCTATCTTTCTCACAGACAACAAGCAGTATGTTGGAAATCTGAACTCTCACCACTTCTGCCTGTCTCTGATGGAGTCCCCAAGGATCCATACTAGGGCTCTGTCTTTTTGCCATCATCTATAATAATATACCCTCATCAACAACACATGCTAAAGTAGTTCAGTATGTGGACAATTCAACTTTAATCTGCTAAGCAGATACCTTAACAGACCTCCAAATAGTTGCCCAACAAGCTTTTAATGATATAGAAGCATATCTAAGTAAATCACAAGTAATCCTCAACTCCAGAAAGACAGAATTAATGACAAAAAGACACGGTTAATGCTATTTACCAGTAGCAAACAATCAATCACCACACCTCTTTTCACCATTCTCTCAGCAAACAACAGTCACCCAACCAGTTGTGCATACAAAACACCTTGGTGTGACAATCGACAGCAAACTCAGATTTGACCAACACATAGCCATTACAATTAAGAAAGTTAACGTGAAACTTGGCTCACTGTACAGAAGCAAGCCATTCCTCACTGACAATATCAGACTAGCCATATCCAGAACCTTCCTCCTCTCTATGCTTCTATATGCTTTTTCCCTCTTTACCAACTTAAAAAAATCAGACTTAACCAAATTCAAAACTTGTTACAACAAAATAGCTCGCTTCGCATCCAACCTTCCCCAACAAACCCACCATTGTATTGCTCTACATAAATTAAATTGGTTCGAGCTACCTAATCTTCTCCATCTTTACCAACTTAAATTCATACACTATATCATCTTCCATCCTGACAACTGCCCATCCCTCAAGGAACTTGTTGTTCACTACTCATCCCACGAAGTCTAAGATCTGCAGACAGAAACTTTCTCACAGTAAACAAAGTTAGCAACGCTCACGGTAAAGCCCTATTCTCAAATCAAATAGCCAGATTATGGAACTCTCTACCCCACACCCTTCAAAACACACCAGAATCCACCAGTTTTAAACAACTACTATTTGAACATCTATCCAAGAACTGGCACTGCTCCTGTGCCAAACCTTGACTGACAAGATGTCTATAACTCTCTCTACACACTGTCCACTCCTTACCTCATTTTTCTCCCTCTCCTCAGTGTTATATATATATATGTGTGTGTGTGTGTGTGTGTGTGTGTGTGTGTGTGTATATTTCATATATGTATACACACACACACACACACATATATATATATATATATATATATATATATATATATATATATATATATATATAAATATAGATATAAATATAAAGGCAATCTCATTTGTTCATAACTATTTAATATGTACACAATGCTAATTTTATTTTTCTCACGGTGGTCTTTACTGAAATGCTTGTGTTTTTCTTTTTAAACCTGTATCTACTAGAAAACTGTGTTGAATACTTATTTGTATAGACTAACTAGATGATGTGCATTCTGCATGTTACTATATGTACACTATTGTAGTATCTAATTATTGCATTTTGCTTATATTTCTGTGGAGCTTTCCCCCAAGGCCACCGCTGAAAATGGGCTTATGGCCCAGTCAGCCTTTCCTGGTAAATAAATAAATAAATATGGGTCCCTATCAGTTGGTTGAGTTTTCAGAAACTCAAAATTCATATGGTCGAGACCATATGATCGATTTTTGAAAACTCACAGCATTTGAATGGAGATTGCGGTAGAGTGCGGATCGGGAAATTTACCTTTTTCCTCATACTGTAGTGCAATTTCAGAGTTTGTGTATATAATTTGCAGGGGGTCGCTCCCACATTATGTATAGATTCTTGATGAATGCAAATTTTATCTTTTACTGTCAATGCTTACAATGTTTACACTTAAGGATGTATGTACGTATATATATATATACACACACACACACACACACACACACACACATATATATATATATATATATACATATATATATATATATATATATATATATATATATATATATGATATAATCATCTTAAAACTTACATGATCAGGAAAAAAATATCACTAATATTTACATCTTTCCTGTTGTGGTTCATATGATGAATTATCCAAATGCTTATAATTTTCCCATTTTTGTAAATTATGTTCATACCTCTGCAAATAAAATAATACACAAGACTAATGGACAAAACTGCACAGTCTCTGATGAGCATTCTCATGTGAGAGAAAAAAATACTTGCTGGAAGTGTGTCTAGACTGAATGGTCACTGATATATTATCAGCTGTTTACTAATAATTAGAAACAAAATGGCAACATTCATTATGACATACAATCTGTAACACTCACGCTCTAATTACTGTTACTATTTTAAAGATCAGTTTATGTTAAATGACTTTTAAATATATCTTAGTAGCATTTATGTCTAAATATTTGAGTACTTGTTTGCACTATAAGTTTATAGCTTAATTTTGTTAAAAAGATCAGGATGCTACCATTATCTGATCTCTCTGCAGGCATTCAGACAGCAACTTTCCAGAGCTCCTTTTTGGGCAAAGAGATAAAGTTTTTTGTCAGCTGACAGTTGCTTTTTGATGACAAACATACAAAAAAAAAACAACTTACTTTAAAACCTTATTTTCTTCTCTTGCATGAATTTTTGGATGTTTTCAGTACACTGACAGGAATACTGCAGCTTGAAATGTATTTTACAGGAATAGTTGTAGGTGAGAATGTATCCATTTAAAAGAGACTTCACTCAATACAGCAAGCCTGTGGCACACACACAAAAATATCAAGGTAAGCAGAGTCTTATTAATTTTGATATTAAGTACATTCAATACCATGTCAAGTACCAACCTTTCAGAACCTTAAATATGAAACTCATTGTGAGAAAGTTACACTGCCAGTAACTGTAAAATAAAAGATAATTTCTGTGTCACAAAAGTCATCCATCCTTATGACTGTTCAGCATTTAAGTGGTTAATTCCACATCTTCATTGGTCTGTTTCTTTATTTATTTACTTAATAAGTGTTTCTCATATCCTTATAGCACTGATCTCAACATAATGAGCATTGTCATGTGAGAATTTTCACAAATAAGTAAATTTGCACAAATAAATAAATAAATATGTATCTAATTATAGTTAACTATCACCAAAACATCTCTGACATAGACTGTATAGGTACTGAGAGCATTCTCAATTAATCTCTATACATTGACCTTATTATGAAATGTGGTGACAAATGAATTGTGATGCTATCTGTTTCAATAAGCATATGATATATATATATTCATATGAAACCATAAACTACTATATTTCTGTTATTATAGAGTAAACATTTCACAATATTGTTAGGTTGTTTTGGGTGACCAAGATGAAATGAAGGGTTATGAAGATATTGATTGGCTGACTGAGTGATTGATGGACTGATGTAAGCGCTTCATTTGTGCAGGCCTGATATGTTGCACAGGGCCTCACTTTTAGGGCATTTGGGTTCAAAGTGATGCTTAAGAAATCAATAAAAAAAACAAGTATACATTTTATTATGAAAGTGGAAAGACATCAGTAACCATATACTTTTTTGGCATAAGAAAAGCTATTTTAAAACTGCAATTTTATCTGCAAGTTATAATAGTAAACTCTCTTCTCTTTCAATATAGCAAAACACCTGCCGTCTCTAGTGCACAACCATTCCTAGAACATCCTGACTTGGAAACAGCACCCAACAAAAGCAAAATTAATGAGAATGATATTAAATTCTAATATGAACTGTGAGTAACTCTTCCCGCACATTTTTTTTTTTGTTTGTTTAGTTTAGTTTGTATCTTTAACCTAATGACTTTTTATATATTAGAATGATATCAGGAAATTGAACAATCTAAGAAAAGATCACATGCAGCAGAGACTAGCAAGTTGTATTTCACATTTCTTTCTTTACCAAACGCAAAAAGTAAAGAAAGAACTCTATGTCAGCTCCTAATTTGCTAACAAAGCAAAGGTGACATCATTCATGAGATAACATTAACCTAATTAACCACTGATGGCATCAGCAGAAAATGCAGTCCTCACCTAATTAATCATAATTAAAATCATAGACTGCCACTGGCCAAAGAAATCACTTGCAGCATCATTACTGTGACACACCCAATCAGCTGAAGATAATATCAAACTTCAATAAATGCATACCACCTGCAATGAAGGAAAAAACAAACATAAACATAATACGCATATTGATAAATAGTAAAGTGACACTGAAATGGCTGTTTATAAATAATGCTGAAATCTAAACAGTTTTAGCATCACACTGAAATCTTTTCTGTTACAATTTGCAGAGCATTATAAATGAACTATAACAATGGTAGCAAAGTAAGGACCATATAACCTACAAGAAATGCATTCCATAAAGAATAGTTGCTCAGTACTTTAGTATATATTAGTTTAATACATAAACATAATTCATGAATACATTCTTACACATAGTTTAAGATCCAACCGTTTTAAACAACTGGCTTCAAACAATCACAGAAAAACTATGCAGAAAAGTCAGCAGTTACAATTTTGTACACAGCTAAAACATTCTTTTACAATGACAAGAATAATGTTATTAATGTAAATAACTTGCCAAAAACTGGCATGGATAAGTTATAAATTAGCAGACATGAGCAGACCATTGTTGCACACAGTAGCATAAAAACATATATCCCATAAAACAAACAGTTCAAACAGAAGTGTGTGCAGTGTCGCAAACCAGGTGACCTGTCTAAATTTTTATTGCTGTATGCATTGATTTCTCTGTTTTCAAGATGGTTTGACTATGTGTGCCTTGGTCTCCTAAGTAATTATTGATTGATACAGGATCTCAGCTGTATGTTTGCATCTCTGAGTGAACAGACATTGTGTTCATTAATATTAATCACAAGAATAGTTTTCAATTATAATGTTTCAAAGTGAGATAGAGACTTGTCACATTGTAGTCATATAAATAAAAATAGTTTGCTTAGTATAATATTCCTAATGGAAAGGTTTGACAGTTATAAACAGCAGGAAGATTTTATATTACTTTCTAAAATATTTGGAGTACTGGCATGTGTAAAAGGCAAATTTATACTTGCCTGACATGGAACACAGCTGGAACTAATAGAGTCAGTTGAAGGAGGCAGCAATAGCAACAAGTTGGTTAAATACGCAAACTTGAAATTCCTAACTAGTTAGAATCCTGGTCTAATCACAGTGTATAGCATTATTTCTACCTAGAGCATCTGGTGATAGCTCAGACATCTAATCTAGTTCACAAAACATACTCTATATCAGAGAAGCTTGGATAGCAATTACACATCCAACTACATGCACGCACACAGATACACACACATTCACAAGCACACACACACACATATGCACACAAATGTACAGTCATACACATACATACACAATATCAGGAAAGAATGCATTCACAATTTAAAGTATTTCTATTTTTATTTTATTTAACCTTTGTGGACCTCTTTTCATGGGAAAATTTGGCCAGGGCATTGGGGAACTTCCCATACTTGTTAGTGTTGCAAGTGGGACCCATTTTGGAGGAGCACTTCCTGCTTCTGTTCCAGGCACAGAGGTGGCCCAGAGAAAGAGGGATATAGATGGAGAGATAAAGAGATGAGGGAATAGTGAAATAAATGGAGGAAATAGCAAATATCGAGACCAGAGAATGTGTGCAGGATTCTGAGGAAATGTTTCAAAGAAATCTGTTTGATACAGATGAGACAGTAAATGATGGATGTATAACTGCAACCCTCCAGTCAGGAGGGTTGCAGGATAATTTATTTAAAGAAATGTGGTGCAGAGCGAGAAATTTAATGATGGAGATATTTCTGGGGGGGTCACTACAAAAGGTGAGATGGAAAAGAAAACATGCAGAGAAAGTAAAAGAATGCAAAAGTGGAGTAGCAGAAAAGAAAGCAGAAGAAAACGAAAAACAGAAATGCGTGGTAAGGATTCAAAGTAAAGAAGACAAAGAAGTGTATGGGTATGAAGTGTGGGACAATTTAACTGCTCCATTAGGTGTAAAAGCACATGAGGTAAGATCATTTATTCGTCTTAACAAAGAGACATTTTGTGACTTTATATAGTATTTGAGACTATTTTTTCAATGGAAATTTTTCCTGGAGATTATGAAAAAAAGAAAGACTGTAACCCATGGAGTCTATGTGATAAAAACATTTAACAGGGAAACTAAAAAGAAAATTCATGTACAGTTTTCAGCAGAGGTAGTGAGACTTTGAAAGGACATTTTGAAAACTCTATGTAAAGAAATACTGGACATTACAAAAGTTTATGACAAAAAGGATTTATGGACTGCTGGCTGGGATTGTAATGCTGTGTTAAAAATAGAAAGGAGAAAATAATACATATACCAAGCATGATAAATGTGGAGGGGAACAGGGCTGTCATAAAATACTGGGGACAACATAAAACATGTTGTTTTTTTGTGGAAAAGAAGGACATCTGATAAGTAACTGTGACAAAAGAAAATGTTATATCCGTGCGGCAATGGGACATGATGCAACAATTTGAGTTGAAATGTTATAAATGTAACAAAACTGGACATTTATGGGTGGACTGCAAAAATGAAAATAAGATTAAGGAAAAAGAAAGAGAAGAAAATGAACAAATAGATGAAAATTTCAGAAGTAGAAATAGAATAAAAATTAGATGAGAAAAAAGTAATAAAGAGGACATAGAAGAAGGTTCTGAAATATGTGATGAGGAAGATATAAACTGGGAGAATGTAAAAGGAAAATAAAAGAATTATATTGATAAAAGGGTAAATGACAGAAAAAACAAAATTTAAAGGGATAAGTAGAAAAGAAAAAAGAAGGGAAATGAATGAAAAATAATTTATACAGCAAATGATTGGAGGATGGTATAATGGATGTGTTTGACTCTCACATACAAGGTACAGTGTTTGAGTCTCACCTTTGGGAAGAAAATTTGTTAATTCAAGTGATACAATTAGGAAAAAGCAGAGGATTGATACTGGTGCCAAGCTTAAGGAAACAGAAGCAGCTGCCCCTTTAAAGATCAATCATTTTCCAAAACTTTCGGTTCCACTGATACAGCAGAGGGCCTATGGCAGCAAACACTCTCAGAGCATAGGGAGAGTGAAGAGAAGACCATCAGTGGAATGTGGGCAAGAGTCGACTCAAGGACTGAAAGACAGTGTCTTTAATATCTTTAGTACATAACATCTCTTCTGTTGTATTGAAATCTTCTTAAATAAGTTTATTAAATGGGGTCTATCATTTATACCATCAATCGGGACAGAGTCTAGCAATGTAGTTCCTAATCTCTGCCTTTTTGCTAGGGGTGTTATGTTAAAAATGTTATTCCCTTGTTATCAGATTGAGCAAAATAAGTTTAAGAAACCGAGTGTACTTAGTCTATCATTACAACCACTGATAGAGGCTTTCTTAGAGGTATGTGAAAGTGACTTGCAATGTAGTTTGCTAAGTGGTAGTAAAGAAGATAATCAGTTTTATAAATTAAATAAGAATGAATATGTTGCATTGAATGAATTGCAAACTAATGAGAATATGCATTTTTGTCCTGCAGTTATGGACACGTGCTTTTATCTTGAAATGATGTATAAACACCTTTGAGACTCTAATACTATAGTCAGATAACAATGTCTGAAGTAAAAAGTTTGATTCAGAATGTACATAATGAGCTCTATGATTTATTAATGAGAGGCTTATTGACCTACGAGCTTTATATGTATTTTAATATTGAAAAACCTGTAATACTGGTAATGCATGGTCTTCTCAAAATACATAAGCACCCTACTGAGCCACCGATGAGACCTATTGTTGCAGGTCAGGGCTGATTAACTGAACCACTTCCTATATATTTGTCCTCCTTTTAAGAAGTTTTCTTTTTTTTTGTGTTAGAAAGAGTTCATTCTGATTTATTTACTGAGGATTACAAGACGTTACTTGAATGTTGTGAAAGTTTATGGCAAATATCTTTGACAGCTGATCAAACACCTGGCCTTAATGGCATTATTAACATCAAATGTTTTTTGTTATCAGCAAAGCTTAGATAATCACTTTTACAATTTTGTTGGTATGAAATTATTATTACTGAAATGTTTTTACATAACAAAACATATATATTTATGTATACAAATTGATTTACATTTACAATTATATTCTTATATTCTTTTACTTATTCATTTAGTTTTATATTAATTTAATTAAGGTTTGAGTCATGAGATCTTGTGACACGTTATATTTAAATGAATGAAGTATGTGAGGTAATTTTTCTGAAGAAGCTCAGTTGAATTAAAGTGCGTGAAAGTGTTAAACCTGCCGTCTTGTGATTGGATTTTAGTGTCTCCTGGTTTTGGTGTTTTCTTTTTATTTCACTTCCTATATATGTGGAAGATAGACTAAAGTCTGTTTTAATTAATGCACCTGCAGTTTTAAAAGAAACAGAAGATGTTCTGATAGGTTTGCATGAATGTGTTAGTATTTTAACGGATACTACAGACTTGATTTTAGTGACAATGGGTGTGTGTACACTGTTCATGGTAATACCAAATAAATATGGTTTGGAAGTCATTAGAGTTTTTATAACAAGAAATAGTAGTTATTCTAGCAATCAGATTACTTTAATATATGTTCCTTTGACATTAGTATTAGAACATAATATTTTAATATTTAATTATGAATATTTTCTACAAAAGTTAGCCATAGCTATGGCAGCATGTGCCAATAGTTACACCAATATGGTGATGGATTTTTGGGAAGCTGAATATGTTCTGATGAATGCTGTAGGAAAAGCACATATTATTTATTATAACAGATTTGTAGATGATGTATTTTTATCATGGAAGGGGAGTAAAGAGCAACTAAGTAATTTTGTAGGAAGTTTGAATATGTGTACAAATTTTATAAAATTCAGTGTGAAACATTCATGTCACTGGATATGTATATTGTAATTCAATAAAAGGACAATTTGTAAGAGCATCAATGTTCTATTTGGATGTAACCGAGTTAAATAAAGTTTTTGAGTTCCTATTTAATGAGTTTTTAGAAAGAGATTATAGGAGAGATGACATTTGTGTTATAATTGAATAAGTGATGGAGTTGAGAGGTGATATTGGGAAACCACATTTTTTGCATGGGAGGCATCAAAGTAGTAAAAAGGTACAAGCTTCTAGTAAGATTAGGATTAATCTTACATATATGAACAATGTGAATTCAGTTTGTGAAATTATTAAAAGGAATTGGCCAATAGTGTTAACAGATGAGAAAAATAGGGACTTAGTGGGGGACAATCCCTCATTTAATTTCAAGAAAGGGACATTGCTGAAGCAGCAACTTTGCTATGTTGGCAATAAGAAAAGAGCAGGTATTAACAGATAGAATGGAGACTTTTCCATGTTGACGTTGTAAACCCTGTAGTTCTATTTCAGGCAGAAACTTTTTTATGCATCCTACAATGAAGATTAAGTATGACATTAAATTTTATGCAGAGATTTAGTTTATATAGCTACTTGCAAGAAATGTCCATGTTTCTATGTCGGCAAAATGAATCATAGCTTAAAAGATAGGGTTTGTGAGCATCTAGGAGATATAAGAAGGGATGAAGGAACTAATGCATTGAATAGACATGTTAAGAAGAATATAGGGCATACATTTGAATTTATGGTGCTACAGCTTACCAGCAAGAGCATTAAAAGGGTATGCATTACTGATAAAATGAAGACTAAAGAGTAAAAGTGGATCACTTTGCAGGCATGTAAATGTTTTGGTATTAATGATAGCATTTCATTGAAGGCTTATCTGAAGTCCAGTAAATTACATCATTAGAGTGTATAGGTTGCCATGGAGTTTCATTTTTAATTAGTTGATGAGAATGTGTTATAACTAATTGGTTGATGTATTTAAGCTGTTGATTTTAAGAACTTTAAGAACAAATGCATGAAAGCAGTTACCAGTTTATAAGAAAGACATTATAAAGTCACCATGGGATTCATAAAATGAGTTTTTCTGTGCAGGAGCAGTGTAGCCACTCCTGCATGGAATATGGCATCTGAGCGATCCAAGAACATGCAGTTTTGACGTGCACGAGCATCCCTGCGCTGTTCCTGCACAGAAATCCATGCAGGATGCTAATTACCTCATTTGCTGGTGAAAACCATGCAAATGAGGTGAATTAGCAATCCAGGAATCAAGCAGTTAACCATGCAGGAACAGTGTAAGGTGCAGAAATGTATTCAGCTACTAGCCGAATACATTTCTCCAAAAATGAAAACGGAGCCATGACAGCTCCAATAAAAGCATGTACCCTAATCTGTAGGCATGCCAATGGCCAAATATATGGCCCTTGACATGGAAAAGTGTTTAATTTTTATAAAAATAAAATTTATTTTTTGCCGATCTTGGCCCTTTAAGCATAGGGCAGCGCCTCGCAAATGGGATGGTGGGGAAAATAAGAAAATTAATATGAAATGTCACTTTTAAGGGCAACCTGCATTTTGCCATTATACTCAATGGCAAGCAGAATCAAAATGGCAGGGAACAGTGGCTGCTAAGGGGGAAGGCTTTTGTGTAGTGCAGTAACTATGGAGTAAGGCAGTGGGGTATGTTAATGAGGGGACTTATACTGAATCATAAACTTCTTCTAAGTGTCACACTGCACCTAACCATGTAGTTGCTGTAACACCATTGTGTAGGCAGGAGAAGCAACTAATATGAAAATGGTGTGTGTCATGCTTGCTGTATGCACATTAGAGCTTTGCTGCCCGGGTCTGTGCTTAGCTAAGCATAGCTAAGTGAGGGGGTGTGTCTGAGGTAGTATAGTCTTATTCCATGAACTGAGGAGCATGTTCATGCCCAGGGGAGGGCCATTTCTTGCACTAGCTATGGGGCTTAAACAGGAAGGATATAGGAAAAAAATAGCAGAACAAGGGAAATGCAGTACAAATCAGCACTATGGGATTCTGCGACCCACAATGGGTCATTGAAAGTACTCAGTAATAAAGCTGGGCAGGTGGCTGCATAGCTAAAAATGGGAGGAGATGTAAAAAATAGCTGAAAATGGGAGGAGATGTAAAAAAATAAAGGGCAACAGCACAATAAAGGAGAAATGAAGTAGAAATCACTAATATGGGACTCTTGCAACTTACAATGGGCCATGCAAAGCACACAATAATGCAGCTGGCAGTTGGCTGCATAGCTGAAAATGGGAGGAGAGGTAAAAAAAGAAATGAAGTAGAAATCACTAATATGGGACTCTTGCAACTCACATCGGGCCATGCAAAGCACACAATAATACAGCCTTACAGGTGGCTGCATAGCTGAAAATGGGAGGAGATGTAAGTAAAAAATAATTAAACAAAGGCAACAGCAGAATAAAGGCAATCATGCACAAATTACCACTAATGCCGCTAACACTCACAGTAGCCAAAGCAAAGCCATGAGTAATATAAATGGCAGCTGGAATGTATCATGGTCAGCCAATCATACAGGCAGCATCTGCAGCACAACAGTATTAAGTATGGAAACACCTTACAGTCTGTTTTTTCCCACAAACTCTACACCATTGGTATATACATGTGGGGGAATTTTAACTGGAAAAATGTTAGGGGCTTCCATTGCTTTGGTCCATCAGTATGTGCTACAGGCTGATGGCAGAGGGAATGATAATGCTGACAACCGCCACAGACCAAGGAGGAGGAGAAGGCTGTTCAGACCCAGGATAACCTACCAGGGGCTACATGATCTGAAGATAGTAGAGTGCTACAGGGTGAACAGAGACATACTTCAGCAAATCACTGAGCTGTGCTGGCCTCAACTCAGAGCTAGAACCAACAGAGTAGAACCCATCCCAGTGGATACCAAGGTGTGTGTAGCCTTAAGAATTCTAGCTACAGCTACTTTCCAAAGATCTACAGGGGACATCATGGGGGTTCCACAGGCATCTGCATCCAGGGTACTCCATCAGTTCCTGGATGACATGCTACCACATGCCAATGAGCACATTTACTTCCCCAACACCCATGAGGAGAGGACCAGCAATATTTGTCTTTTCCAGCATATAGCAGAATACCCAGAGGTACTGGGTTCCATAGACTGCACGCACATCCACATCAAAGCACTACCCAGTGAACAGAGTAGGGTCTACATAAACCTCAAGGGATTCCTCTTCATCAACTGCCAGGTCATGTGCAATGCCCAGGGCATTATTATGAATGTGTGTGCTGGCAGCCCTGGAAGCTATCATGACTCCCACATCTGGCATTCATCACAGCTGTACCAGGCATTTGCCAGTGGGGCATCCCATATGGCCATCTGGTGGGGGATATTGGCTATGCACTAGAGCCATGGATGATGACACCCATCAAAAATGCACACACACCCACACAAGAATGCCATAATGAGGCACACGCACAAACCAGAATCATTATAGAGCATGTGTTTGGGACGGTCAAGTCACAGTTCCACTGCCTTGACATATCTGGTGGAGCCTTGCAGTACTCTCCAGCCACATGTGCACACAAGTTCATAGTATATGCCATGCTACACAATATGATCCTGTGGAAACAGCTGTAGCAGGAACAGTATGAGGAAGGGCCTCACAGCTCACCACTATTGCCAAGGTCCCCACAGGCACAGGGGGACTCACAGGAGGAGGCCCCTGAGCCTGCTCCTGTAGGCAGACAGAGGCATGCCCAATATGCTAACACCTTGGCAAAGAGGCAACACTTAGCACACACACTGACACTGTAGGGACCCCAGGGACTGACACCTCTCTCTGACTCACACACACAGTAAAATGGATGACACACACATCACATTACCTGGAACTTACCATGTATAGACATTGTACTGTGTGCATCCAACATAGGCAGCCCTCAAGCACCATCCTCACACCTGCTGCAAGCATAAGGTAAGTCAGTCTTCTTAACAATAAATGAATGGAATAGTATGTTCTGCTAGCATATCTATGGTAATGCTGCATACATGTAAGTGAATGGGGTGGCCTACTGGGATAGCAGCACAGAACTGATAGCTATGATGTGGGACACCAGGAAATGTCTGGCCAGAACTGGCCTCCACACATTATGCAGTAGTACCCAAGGT
The DNA here is from genome assembly GCF_019279795.1 of Protopterus annectens. Classification (NCBI taxonomy): domain Eukaryota; kingdom Metazoa; phylum Chordata; order Ceratodontiformes; family Protopteridae; genus Protopterus; species Protopterus annectens. Next base: position 195,234,706 of record NC_056732.1, read on the forward strand.
GGCAAATCCCACTGCAGTATATGTGTGGGAACAACTAACTGGGGGTCATAGGTCACAGGCATGGATGTTAGGATGGGGGTCCCATAAGGACCCCTCACACCCACACAGCAAGTCAGCTGTAGAAAACCACAGAGAAATGTTTCGTAAAGGCACACAAATGGCGGCAATGTTGAGTTAACCCCTATTGACTCACACAGTGATAGCACAGCAGCACCCACAGTTGCAATAAGGCTATGAAGAGTAAGAAATCTCAAACTTAAATGTATGTAAGTACAATCTGACCTGGGCTATTTACTGATATGCCTCCAGTCCCCAAGACAGGACATGATATGTTCTCTAAACAACTTTGTAAATATGTTTAAGAATTGTCTTGCCATTATGCATTTGTACTTTTTCACATTACTTTGTATAGCTTTATTTTTGTTACTTGTATGTAATATGGAGATTTTCTCCCAAGGCCTACACTGAAAATGGGCTCTCTGAGCCCAGTGGACCTCCCCAGTAATCAAACTGGAAATAAATAAATAAATAATAGTATGGTAAATGGAACCAAAATGTAAAGCAAATATCAGCACAATCTGTGCAAATGTGTACAGTTGACAGGTGTGCCCCCCCACCCATACCCACACAAATGCAGTAACATATATGTTTGCATGGAAATAGCAGCATAGCACACATTGGCAGGGCTGTACCAATACACATGAAAAAATGTTGCCTGTCCATCATATGCAGGGGGTCAATGAGCTATGTGAACCAAAATGTAAAGCAAATATCAGCACAGTCTGTGCAAATGTGTACAGTTGACAGGTGTGCCCCCCCCCATACCCACACAAATGCAGTAACATATATGTTTGCATGGAAATAGCAGCATAGCACACATTGGCAGGGCTGTACCAATACACATGAAAACATGTTGCCTGTCCACAATATGCAGGGGGTCAATGAGCTATGTTAATCCTGTCTGGATCTGGCCAGCACATTCTCCTGGCAGTCGTCTTGTACAGTCCTAGGTACAGTGCTGCCTTTGACAGGATCATGTGCAGGTAACTGTAGTTCCAACTGTTTTGCATGTCAGTGACACCCACTGCTTTGCCACTGACATACCTGGAAGTCACAGTGCTATGTGGAATATACTACACATATTAGTGACATATTGAAAGATGGGTAGCAGAGGTGCCAAGGCTTTTGTGAATATAACTGTTTTCTGGTACTGTTGCCAGGGGTCATTCTCAATAATCCTTTTTCTTATGTTTGCTTTTACAAATAATGGACATGCCTGCACAGTTGAATACACTCTGTACCCACACCCATAACTCCCAACCTCTGACAGCAAATGTCTGGACAATGGCAGAAGTAAAAGTGGACCAAAGGCATAATGATAGGCATGTATTGTAAATATTGCCCTTACACACTGAGAAAGTTGGTAGGTTGAGGGGTTTGCAGTAGCAGGAATTATCTGAAGGGCATGTATTCTGAAACAGTAATGTCTGTATTATTTTGTAACATCACACTTCAATTATATGTAACTAACTTGCCATAAAAACAAAGTTTACGTAGGCAAACACCTGAACATCCTGCCAAAAAATGTATAGGTCAGAACTATGCACACAAAAGGATATGATATGTCAGGTTAGAAAGATACCACACAAGCAGGAGATCCCCAGCAAGTATATCACCAGGTTGCTGGACTGTTTACACAGCTGTGTGTCATTACTACACTGGCTGTATCCACACCTCACAAATGGCCTTGTTGGGCAAGAATTTACATAGCTGCCCTCATAATATTGGTCTATGCATCATGCAACTAGTATTCCTCTGGTAAAGCACTGTATTGATCTGAGGATGTCTGGCACTAGGTAATGACACAATACATTGCAGTTTCAGACTACAGATATGTCAGAAAATGTCTGCTAAACAAAACAAGTACCTTGAAGAAAGGCCTGTATACCCATGAGAGGTATGGCTGTAGCACACAAAACCCTGGACTGGAGTACACCTATCTCTGGAATAGAGTCCCACCCTAAGTATAGAAGGTCACACTGGACATGCTCCTACACTTAGTGAATCACAGTACATGTTGGAACCCACATCGGAATATATGACTGTATTGTGTATATATGTCAATGCATAAAGACAGCTATGTACACCTCAACTGTCTCCACACACACACATCAGACAGGATTACCCTCAACTAGTTGTAGGTGGCCCATATGTGATATAACTGTATCTGCTGCATGAGATGCACACACATATCTATGGACAACAGATAACATATGTCAAGCATACTCACACATAGATGTGGGGAACTGAGAGACAGACAATGATACAGAGAGAGAGAGACACAGGGGGACACAGACAAAATGAGTCAAACACACTGATATCCCTGAATGGGATACAGTGATGTCCTGCTGCGGACAGTGGCATACCAGTTGTAAACAGTTGCACGTGCCAGCATAAAAGGTGAGCCCCGTTGTGTAACAGTATTGAGGTTGAGTTTATAATATCATATCACCTGCATGTGTGTGTATGTGTGTGTGTGTGTGCGTGTGTGTGCGTGTGTGTGCTTGTGTGTGTGTGTGTGTGTGTGTGTGTGTATATATCTCCATAGATCCAAGTATTAGGAGACTCTTCCCACTCAGTACACTTCACATTGCCCTACTTCACATGATCTGCTCCTTTCGTTCACCTTAGAAGTACCATTGGACACCTATTACCCCTATAAGCTCTGTAGCATGTGCCATAACTGCATATCATTAGAGTACAAATAACTAGAGAGGTAGGGTTTTAATCTCAATACTGGCAACTGTGTGTGTGTGTGTGTGTGTGTGTGTGTGTGTGTGTGTGTGTGTGTGTGTGTGTGTGTGTGTGTGTGTGTGTGTGTGTGTGTGTGTGTGTGTGTGTGTGTGTGTGTGTGTGTGTGTGTGTGTGGCAGTTGTGTATGTCAGAGTGAGGGTGTGTGTGTTTGTAGATGAAACAGTTTTAGGCCATTCCTACTCACAACACTTCCCAGTGCCCCACTTTATCATTCCTGCTGATGCCATACCCTCATTGACACATTTGGCCAGTTGTCAACCCAGTAAGCTCAGTAGTGTGTGTGATACCTTTGTAACACTATAGTACAAATCAGTAGCTAGACAGGGGTTCTAATCTCAGATCTGGCAAATGAATCTGTGTGTGTGTGTGTGTGTGTGTGTGTGTGTGTGTGTGTGTGTGTGTGTGTGTGTGTGTGTGTGTGTGTGTGTGTGTGTATGCTTGTAAGAATAAGTATTTTGATAAGTCTCCCACCCAGTGCCCTACTTTATCAATCCTGTTGATGTCATTGCCTTTATTGGCACATTTGACCAGTTGTCAGATCAGTAAGCTCTGTAGTTCATGAGATAATAGTGTAACACTATAGTACACATAACTAAATAGGCAGGGGTTCTACTCTCAGATCTGGAAAATGTGTATGTGGATGCATAATGTGTGTGAAAGTGTGTATGTTTGTAGGAAGAAGTATTTTGATAAGTTTCCCACCCACTTGCATACTTTATCAGTCGTGCTGATGTCATTCCCCTTATCAGCACCTTTGGCCAGTTGTCAGCCCAGTAAGCTCTGTAGTGTGTGTGATAACTATGTAATACATAACTAGATAGGCAGGGGTTCTGCTCTCAGATCTAGCAAATGTGTGTGTGTGGGTGTAAAAGTATGTATGTTTGTAGGAAGTTGTATTTTGATAAGTTTCCCACCCACTGGCATACTTTATCAGTCATGCTGATGTCATTCCCCTTATCAGCACATTTGGGCAGTTTTCAGTCCAGTAAGCTCTGTAGCTTGTGTGATAACTGTGCAACACCATAGTATAAATAACTAGATGGGCAGGGCTTCTACTCTCAGATTTGGCAAATGTGTGTGTGGGGGTGTATAAGTGTGTGTGTAAGTGTGTATGTTTGTGGGAAGAAGTATTTTGATAAGTAACCCACCCACTGGCCTACTTTATCGGTCATGCCAATGTCACTCCCTTTATATGTTCATTGATGTGTGCTAGGTTAAATGCCCTGGAGCCATTACATGCCTAGCCCATAGAAGTGCCCTGTCATTGTGCCACCCGATGTTAGTTCCCAGTGTCCCCACCAAGTAGAGCCACTGGAGTGATCCCTGGGGTGAACTTTCTATTACCCAACCACCCATCAAGATCTCTCTGCATCAGGGTCATCTAGGTGCTTTGCTTGACATGTATTGGAAGTCTATTCCAGGGCATGTGCAGTCTCTGGGTGATGAACCTGTCTGTCCAACATGTTGTGTTGATTGTGGTAATTAGGTTGAGGTTTGATATGTTTGTATGATTTGGCAGTCATGCAGGCATTTTCCATTGGCATGGGTGCTGTGAAGTTAACCACCTCTGTTCTTAAAGTCAGCTTTGGAGAAGCTTTTCAAGGTGGTTACCTGTGGGGGGGGGGGGGGGTTGAGATATGGATTCTATGGTGATTACTCAATATTGGATCGGACCAGGTAGAGATTGACTACTGTTGTCAAGCAATGGTCCCATATGTTAGTGATCAACAAAGGTCAAGGATGGTGCTTCCTTTACTGGGTGTCAAAATGAGCTGGTCCAGGGCATTGAAACTGATGAATTCTAGGAAGCATTGGACCAGTATATTGGTGCTTGAGTATCTTTCCCACTTAATGGAGGGGTAGTTGAAATCTCCTACTATGAGAGTGTTGGGTCAGACCTTGATAGATTCCAGGGTGTTGAGGAATGTGGATTGAGAGTCTAGGGACATGGATGGGGACGTATAGCAGGTTATGACCTGGATTGCACTATTACCCATTGTCAGTTGTACCTGAAGTATCTCAGACGCATTATGCTGGGATACTACTCTGGAATGTGTTCATATCCATTATTAATATGGAGACACCACCTCCTTTGGAACTGTGGTCCATGTTTTGGTGCTGACAGGTGTGAAATGAGGTATAGGCTGGTAGTGCAAGGGTGCTGTCTGCTGCTGTAAACCAGGTCTCTGTTACAGCAAAAATTTCAATGTTTGCCATTGTGAGGAGTGTTTTGAGTGGCTGCATCTCAGGATCTAGATGTCTAGTGTTGAGCAGCATGACCCTCAGATTGTATATATGTATAGCTGTTACAGTGGTAATTTCATTTGGAACACCACCTAAAAAGGCACTATAGGGGTGGCAAGACACTTAGCCAGTACCTGGTAACTCAGGTGTGACAGATGTGGGCCATCTCTGGCAAGCCATTGCAGTACGTCAATCATGTCATTCCAAGCAGACAGATGCTGGATCCCATGAGAGTGACTCCAGGCACTTAAGCCAATTGTTGAAGTCAATCATTTGCTGTTTGCACTGTGGTATCAGTCTGGGTGACAGTAGTATACTGCTCAGGGCTATTGTCATACCTGCCTGGCCCACATAATCTGAGAGCCCCACCATGTCTCTTTTCATATAGTCCATGGATGTGCATCTCAGGTCATTCACACACACATGGACGATGACAGAGTGATACTTGTAGTTGTTGTGGAGTGACCCGACTGGGTGTGTTATGTGTTGGATTCTGGCACCTGACAGACAGCTGACTCTTACCTCCTCCATCTTCAATCTAGTGAGTGGGATATCTGTGTGAATTTCCCCTTTCAGTACTTGCCATTGCTGCTGACCTCATCTCATCGTCTCTAAGTTCATTCTGATTGGAAGAGACGTCTGCATTGCTATGGCAATTTACTAATACTGGATATGCCCTCCCTTTTGCATATTCAGTAGTGTCTCTTTTTATTTTATTAATTTTACGAGTGAAAATATTATTACGTTATTATGTTATTCATTCTGTATTGTTCAAATAATAAGTCTGACTGAATCATTGCATTTTGGAGGTCCAATTCCACAGTCATAGCTTTCAGTTTTTTGTTGTTATATTTTGTTATTAACTTGAGAATATCAAAGCCTGCTTTATCAAACACCACATGTAGTTCCTTTATGAAGTTGGGATTCCCCTCTACTCCATTTGGGTAACGCCATAGACATAAACCACGTGGAACCTGCTCAAGTTCTGAATTCCTCTGCAGGTATCCATTCTCCAACTGTAGTTTCTTGAATGATAGCATAGTTTTTTTCAAAAGCACTCAGTCTTTCTGATGAGAGGGTTTGCACCCTCTCAACGGGCTCCATATTCACTGTATTAAAGTTATAATTATTTCTCCAAAAAAGAAAAGGGTGATTTACACCATTTCCACTGCCCTCTTCATTACCATTACCAGTTCTTGATGCTTGGATGGGTTGTATTAAAGGAAGCCCCAAACTGCTGCCTGAATTGCTGCTGACATTTTGTATATCCAAAAGATTCTTAATTTGTATTGAATGCTGAGAGAGTTGCTGGTTGATTTTCTTCAGCAACTCCATAATGTCACTGTTGGAATTAGTATTACTGTTTTCCATGAGACCACACTGTTAAACCTCTCTATGCCACACAAACAATCAACTGAAAATATCCACAAACCAGGTAATCAAAGGGAGGAAGAACAGCAAAGTCCTCTGTAGAAAACACTCCTTTATTGAATAAAAGCACAGTAGTTAAGCACTTTCATCCCTCTCATAGGGACTTCTTCAGAACAATACCATCAAGATTTCCCAGCATTCATATACATCTAACAATATCCCAATTGATACCTATTAATTGCATTATTTAAAATTTACATTGTTAACAATTAAAAGAAACATACCCTTGTACTCATACAATATATGTATATATATATATATATATATATATATATATATATATATATATATATATATACAATAATGTTATTGAATTGTGTGACCTTGTTGAATAATAATGTTAACCCAAAATGTGATTCATTTTAAAAAAAACAATTCAAATTCGCTATTTCATTTATACCTGGAAACCTAGTGGCATCCAGAGTCAGTCAAAGTGGATCAAGGGGGAACACCAAATGAGTTTTTAGATGTTTTTGAATTAAAATGACAACTGACTCTGGATGCCACTAGGTTTCTTTTAATTGTTAACAATGTACATTTTAAATAATGCAATTAATAGGTATTAATTGATTTATTGTTAGATGTATAAGAATGCTGGGAAATTTTGATGGTATTGTTCTGAAGAAGTCCCTATGAGAGGGATAAAGGTGCTTAACTACTGTGATTTTATTCAATAAAGGAGTGTTTTCTACAGAGGACTTTGCCGTTCTTCCTCCCTTTGGTTACCTGGTATGTGTATGTAGTAGTATGGTACATCAAGGTGGAAATGTAAGTTTACTAATCTGTCTATTGCCAACCGTGTTAATGTTACTGTGTGCACATCCTCGGTGTCAGTCCTTACTGTGTTTATGCAAAGAATATACCATTTTGTCTCCCTGTTCCACCCGGTGAACTCAGGAATACATACCACAAACCTGTCATTCACAGTATCATGCATGCCCTCATCAACTGCATCAGGGTTGAGTGTATGGGAAGGAAATGTCAGGGCCAACAGGTGTTGACAGGTGAATCTGTTGCAGTTAATGTAATGGCTACACATGTGTGGGACCTGCTGACAGCACTGCAATAACCTGTTCTGTATGTAGGAGCCTGTGGTACTACACAACACCGAGCTGACATGTCTGAAGGCTCTCTGTCTGTGACAAGGGGTATGTATGCAAGGTCACACTGTCTGACAACAGTGTCCCTCACACACTGTTGCATGCATACACACCTGGTACAAGTAAATATAAAGCTGTACCTTGCCTATGATATGGTCAGTGTATTCCCACTCTGCCATACTCCCTATTGGGAACGTCTGCAGGGCCACAGCCTGCAGACACACAGACACCTGGAACACAAACAGAATACAGCATGTCAGACTACATTCAGTCAGTGGTACTAACAGCAATAATGCATCCTGGCTAATAAGGTACATACACTTATATGTGTACCCATAACAAATGCAAGTAGACAGCACCTTTACATAGTATTACACAGCTACACTGTACTATATTCACCCTGCGCATCAGATCCATATTAGCATGTCTCTGCATCAATGGTATGGATAACAGGAATGTGACACAGGTATCATCATATGCACAGGGTATGGTGTGGGTTTGCCAGAGGCCTAGGCTGGGCCATATGGTTGACATCATGTGTGTGTGTTTGGAGGGGTATCCAACAGATGGGCTGTGCAGAGGTGCTGTGTGTGTCTGGAGGTGGCTAGCCTGTGATACAGATGTGTGTTTGTGTATGTATGCACACAGTCACTCCATGTGGCTGCCCTACACAGGGGTACATTGGACAGCTCTAGTCAGTACATGGCAGGGTGTCCAGTTCGCCTTTTCCAGCCACAGACACGGGAACTGGTCCTGCCAATGGTATCACTGGCACCATTAGACCCAAGGACAGATGCAGTACTGCTTCCTTATGCTGACTGCTGGATCTGTGCCCCTGATGGGACCGGACAGGACCACATACCCATGGCCTGCTCTGGTGTGATGTGGACAGCAACCCCCTTTCGATAGTGCTGGTGTCACTGCCACTATGGGAGCGTGAAAATGCACAGCCTTGTAGACTCTCATCTTTTGTTGGTGCTGACCTATATCCAAGTGGCCGATGCCCATCTCCCACCACACGCTTTAGCACAGACATGTCACAGTCGATGATTGCAAAGGTCTCACCGCACCATCTATTCATGACCTCAGTATTTTGACCTGTGGCCTCAACAAGGTCATGTATGTTGACACGTAAATCAGGAAGAGCTTCATCCACCACCCTGAGTATTTGTCTGGTGTGACATTCATTATGTGACCATGCATCCAGGACAGCCTGAGACATGCGTCTCGTGACTCTGGCTGTGGCACTTGCAACAGTGGCTTGACAAGCAGTGATCGTCCTGCCAGCACCCTTGTCCATCTGCCTGGGTGAGACCTCACCTGCACTCTGGCTATGGCCAGTGTCTACACTTACACCTGCCATAGTCACCACACTAGCCTGTTCAATGTCACCACCTGCCAACTGTCCATCATCTGTGGCCACTGGTGAGAGAGTATGTGTGAGCATTGCCACTGTGTGCAGGGATGATATGGACAAGAGTGGGATGCCAACCAATGGCACAGACTCAGCCCTTGACAACCCCACCTGTACCTCACTAGTCCTATCATCACTGTCAGAGTCTACAGAGATAATGACATCAGTTTCCAAGCGGGAGGGACCCTGAACCCCATCACCACCTGTGAGGGGAAGACAACATCTGTACATTAATACCTGCACTTTGAGGTTGGCTGGTACACACACACACACACACACACACACACACACACACACACACACACACACACACACACACACACACACACACACACACACACACACACACACACACACACACACACACACACACACTTACAGGTGAGGTGGCACAAATCTGTTACACAGACCACACATTACCCAAATGGTGACATGCATGACATACAGCCCTCAACATCATGCATTGCAGCCAGTTTTACAACATGTAACTAACAATATAGAGCTCTGCGATACGTGATTAGTGTTGATAGGTGATGGCCCTTTCCCAGCACAGACTGCACCCATGTACACATCATTGCTGCTCACCTGTATAACACAGTGGCAAGTACTATAGAACATACCTCAAAACTGCACAGATCCTTGCAGGATGTGTAGATGTCTGGCTCATATGTTTGCTCTGTTTCTCATAACTCCTGTGTTTCTATGATACATAACTGGGATGATCTGAGGAGTGACATCACTGATTAATGACATACATTTGAGTGTCAGACCTCCAAACTAACAGTAAATGTATGGTCACACAATTCCTGTTACACCACCAACCTTCTAAGCTTACAGTGGATATGATAAGTGTACATAACCCTGTTAACTTGCCATGCTCTTGTAATATATAAGATGAGACCACAATAAAGCATTCAAATATGTTACCCACCTTTCATGTGACATATGACCTGTGCAATCCAATCGATAAACAAATGTGTTTTGTGTAAAATATAATGACTGCAATATGTGCAACATGGTGGTTGCATAAGGGTACGCACCCTTAAAATTACACTTTGTTGAAGCACCTTGTAAATGACTTACAGCATTCACTCTTCTTGTTAAGGTGTCTATCAGCATGGTACATCTTGACTTGGCATTATTTGGCCACTCTTATATGCACAGGTCACCCAACTCTGTCAGATTGCAAGGACAGCTCATGTGCACAGCCTTCGTCAGGTCACACTGGGGTTTTTCTATCTGGTGTAGGTCTCTGACTGGGCCAATCCATAACCATGAGTGTGTTGAGGTGGAGCCATTCTTAGGTAGCTTTGGATGTATGCTTCAGGTCTTTGTCATGTTGAAGGCTGACATACCTCCCCATCCTCAAGGTTCTTGCAGACAACTGATGGATTTGGGCCAGACATGGGTGTTATTTAGAACTATTCAGAATTCCCACCACCATGACTACAGGCCCAGTTCTGGCTTTGGAACAGCATCCCCACAGCAGGCCACTGCCACCAGCGTCATTCACCATGGGAATGTTGGTCTTCAGGTTAAGAGAGGTGTTGCTTGTGCATCACATATACCTTTTAGTATTGTGGCTGTGAGGTCAATCCATAGTCTCAGTACATAATAACACATTTCCACACATGCCTTTGGGAGACTTGATGTGCTGTATTGCAAACTGTATCCACCCCTGGATGTTTTTTGCTGTGGGGAAATGCTTCCATCTTCTGACCCTACCCCATAGGCCAGACGTATGCAGAATATGGGAGAGTGTTTTCACATGTAGTACACAACACGAGTATTTGCAAGAGACTCCTGCAACTCCCTCAGTGTCACTGTATTTCTACTGGCAGCATCCCTGTCCAGGTTTTAACATCTCTTGTCCTCATTTTTGGAGGGACATCAGGTTTTTTTTTTTCAACAGCACTGTTGTCTCATATTGAATCTACCTTTTGACAACTGTCTTCACTGTGTTCCATGGTGTATGCAATGCTGTGGTAATGTTCTTGTACCCTACTCTTGACTGATACCTTCCAAATATGAGATCCCTTTGCTGCTTTGTAAGCTGTCTGCAAGCAACGGCTGTTTCTGTTGCAGGCAACTGAGCAAATGTAATGAATATCCTACTTGGACAGCAGACTGTTATTTGGTGTTACTCAGAGTGCCTTTACTAGATGACAGGTGTGTACCCAAGCAGACTGAATGCTGTCAGTAAATTACAAGCTGCTGCAATAAAATATTATTTGAAGGGTGTGCACACACATATGTATCCAGCTTATTGTAAGGTTTGTATACTCCATATTTGGTGCCCAACAGATTGATTGGTTTTACAAGTGAATTGTTCATGTCATAGGTCACATTACAGGTTGGAAAAGGTGTGGACTAACATAATGTGGTCTCAGTTTGTATATATATCACAAACACCTGGCATCTTAGCAGGGGTGTGTACACTGTTTATATCCACTGCATGAGGCTAATGTTTCACACATGTCCCTACATTAGGCCATTTGTCCCCTCATTTTGTTGGTCTCTGTCCAGAAGTCTTGCACTGACAGGTTGTGAGGTATGCTACAGGGATGTTACATTCTCCTCAGACAGGCCCCTGTGGTGACCACTGTGATGCAATGTAGCTAACCCCACCACAAGTGAACATGCACATCAAGCACTATGGCTATGAGTGACCGTTGTGTACATGGTACATTGCATGGCCTTCACATGCCTGGGGTATTGGCAAATAACAACAGAACAATTCCATACTCACCAGCTTCAGACTGCCATCCCACATGCAGACCAGAGGGACCTTAGGTAGTTGTGGAAGAGAAGGATTGTCAGCAGACTCACATGTGGCATTGGTACAGGATGGATGCACCATGTCTGCACATTTACAGTACAATCCCCAATACTACACAATTTGCTGTCATTCACCATAGATGTGCACTTCTGTGCATTAGAAAATGCCATCTACAACTGCAATCTGACCTGACACATGCACATAGATACTCTACAAATACAAGTATGTCTGCTACACTAGTCTAGTCATCTCCACAGGGAACTTACATGCACACTCCTCATCCATTGTCTCAGTGCCACCCACCTCCACCATGTGGGGGGTCTGTACCCCGATGTTGTACTGGGATGGGTGCCCTGAGGTTGCTGAGGAGCTCCTCGGTGGGTGTCAGTGGGGACTGCATGGCTGGACCCCCACCTGTGGCTGTGCAGTCCCTGGCCACTGCAGCAGCCCTTTGCCAGGCATGGAGTATGAGGTTATTTTCACGATGCCAGACCTGCTCATATGTACGTGCATGCAGGCCAACATCATTTCCCCTGTGGACAAGGTTGTCCCACAGGCCAGTCATCTCACACAGATATTGCTGGCTCCAGCTAAACATTATGGCATGGTTCTGTAGTATGGCGTCTATGATTATAGTTGTTTCAGCCGCTGAGAAAGTTGACCTTTGCTGATGTGACATTGCATCTGGAAGACATAAAAAGGGAAACACATCACAGGACCTCATACATTTGGCAGCAGTATGTACAGAACCTGCACAGCTACATTGAATACCAGTATCCACCACTCATAACCACACCATATCCCTGTAATCTATCAGCACTGTATCTGCTTGCATTGCACTGCTGGTCCTGATGTGTCATAGTCCCCTCAATGAGGGCTAGTTAATTTCATAATCTTCCACTCCTCATTCATGTCTGTGTGGAGGGATGACACTGGCCATCTTCCATGCAGATAGGGCATGGATGGTGCCAAGGCTTGGTATCACTACAGTGTGTAATGGAGCTGGGAGCACACACCTGAGTTCATGTAGGATGCGGACAGGGATGTTATCAGGTTCCATGGATACTTACATTTGTTGCCTTTCAGTAGGCAATATGTACCTGCTCACTGGTGATGAGGGGAGGGGTGTGGGTGCTGTGCATATCCACCTATAGTAATGCTGACCCAGGGGGTGATATATGCCCTAAACATATCTGCAGCAGGTTGGCAATAGCTATGTTGTGTGTGTATGTGGTCTGATTGATGACCATTACAGGTTGGGTTGATTTGTTTCCTCTGAGATTGCAGACATATGTTAAGCTGGCCTTGTGATTGGCCTTGGTGGATGTATCCAATTTGTACTCAGCCTTGCAGTACTTCACCTGTGACCTCATATGCTTGATCAGACAAAGGCTGACTTGATGCCGAGTTGGTGCCTGCTCCTAATTTGCCCTGTACAGCCAATATAGGGACCAAGTCTGTGGTTTGTGTATTCCTGCTGTCCAGCAAAGGGGATTACTCTATTTTGGTGGAGGCAGGTTTTACGAGTAAGGTATTGCTGAGTCCATACAGCTATGTTGATGTTCATATAGCTGTTTGTAGTAGGCATGGACACACAGTCATAACACAGCTGGACACCTCTCCAATTTCAAACAGATAATCATGCTTATTGTAGTACCCATGGCTATGTCAGGGCAATGCAACAACCAGTAGCTGTAGAAATGTCACTCTGCTGGATGCACAGTAACTAAGATTACACACATGTACAACATGTACAGCTTATTTAACTGACATTTTGCATCCCATATCTGTTGTTATGAGGTGGCCACATACACCTATTCATACTGGCATGTGCACAGGTAATACCTGATATACATTTGTGTTCTATGTCAGCATGGCACACTGTATTCACACTTTGCTGTCCAGTCATCCCTCTCAACCTGTAGAGCAGGATATCTGTAGGACACCACACATACATGGGGGCAATGGGACAAAATTAGTGACATTGTCTTAATATTGTTGTAACATACTTGAGTCATTCAGACAGAGCTAGCTGATATAATGGCCAGAGGAAGGTGAATATATTGTGTGTGCAAGAGACCAGATGGAAGGGGAGTACGGCTAGGTGTATCTATGTCAGGTGAGAATTGTGCTATCAGGTGTGGATTGGATGGGAAAAGGGGAAGGGGTTATCCTGAAGAAGCAGTATGCCAAGGGTGTTTTTGGAGGATGGCATGAGTGTCTGATAGAGTGATGTTTATGAATCTGGAAATTGATGGTGTAATGAATGTTGTTAGTGCATATGCCACGCAAGTTGCTTGTGCAATGGATGAGAAAGAGAAATGTGAAGTCAGTTGGATGACATGGTGATGACTGTACCCAAGGGTGAGAGAGTGGTGATTGCAGCAGATTTTAATGGCCATGTTAGTGAAGGGAACAGAGGGGATGAGGAAGGGATGGGTATGTATGTTGTTAAGCAAAGAAATGCAGACATTGAGAAAGTTGATTTTGCAAAAAGGATGGACATGGCTGTGGCAAATACATATTAAAACAAGAAGGAGGAGCATAGGGTGAAATACAAGAGTGGAGGGAGATGCACACAGGTTGAATATATCCACTACAGAAGAGTCAGTTTGAAGGAGATTGGAGACTGTAAAGTGGTGGCAGGGGACAGTGTTGTTAGACTGTTGGTCTGTAGGATGACGTTGATGATCAGGAAGAGGAGGACTGTGATGGCAGCACCAAGGATCAAATGCTGGGAACTGGAAAAGGGTAATTGTGAGGTGGAGTTCATGGAAGAGTTAAGACAGCCACTGGGTGGCAGTGGCGATTTACCAAATATCTGGATAAGTACAGCAGATTTAATAAAGGAGATGGCTAGAAAGGTGCTTGGTGTGACATGTGGATGGAAGAAGGAGTACAAGGACACCTGGTGGTGGACTGAGGAAGTACAGGACAGTATACAGAGAAAGAGGTTGGGGATGAAGGAGTGGGATTGTCAGAGAGATGAGGAAAGTAGTCATGGGTATAAGGGGGTGAGGTGTATGGCAAAGAGAGAGGTGGCAAAGGTTAAGGATGAGGCATATGATGACTTGTATGACAGGTTGGACACTAAGGAGGGATGAAAGGACTTGTACCTGTTGGCTAGACAAAGGGACTGAGCTAGGAAAGGTGCAGCAGATAAGGGTGATAAAGGATAATGAGGGAAATATACTCACAAGCGAGGACAGTGTGTTGAGCAGATGGACAGTGTACTTTGAGAGGCTGATGAATAAAGACAATGAGAGAGAGAGGGTTGGATGATGTGGGTATGGTGAATCAGGAAGTGCAATGGCTTACCAAGGAGGAAGTAAGGATAGCTATGAAGAGGATGAATACTGGAAAGCCTGTTGGTCCAGATGACATACCTGTGGTAGCATGGAGGTGTTTAGGGGAAATGGTAGTGGTGTTTTTCACCAGATTGTTTAATGATATCCTGGAAAGTGAAAGGTTGCATGTGGAGTATTTGTGTATCATTTTAAGAATGAGGTTGATGTGCAGAGCTGTAGTAACTACAGAAGGATAACATTAATCAGTCACAGCATGAAGTCATGGGAAAGAGTCGTGGAAGCTAGGTGAAGCAGAGCGGTGATAAGTAGTGGTCAGCAGTATGTTTTCATGCCAGGTAAGAGCACTACAGATGCGATGTTTGCTCTGAGAGTGTTGATGGAGTAGTACAGAGAAGGTCAGGAGTTGCTTTGTGTCTTTCTGGATGTAGAGAAAGCATATGACAGAGTGCCTAGAGGAGAGTTGTGGTATTGTATGAGGAAGACATGAGTGGTAGAGATATATGTAAGACTGGTACAGGATATGTGCAAGGGTGGTGTGAGAGTAGTGAGGTCTGTGGCAGGAGTGACAGATGCATTTAAGGTGTAGGTGGGATGACATCAGGGATCAGCTGTGAGCCCTTTCTTATTTCATAGTTTCATAGTTTCATAGTATAGTACTAGGCTATCTGCCCTGGGGCATTTGTAAGCCTAGCCATAGTGATGTGGCTTTTGCCACCCCATGAAATGGTACAAAAATATACAGAATAAATCTAGAATACTGTGCCTCTGTCTAGTAGTGACACAATGAAGGTCCCCTTATATAATAGAATTAGTTTACTGTGCCCCTGTCTAGCAGTGACACAGATGTGACCCCTGGGGTAAACTTATGATCTCCCATCCACTCATCAAGATTTCTCTTGAAGAGAGTCAGTGAGGGGCTCTGCCTAATATGAACTGGGATCCTGTTCCAAAGCATGTGAAGCCTCTGGGTTATGAATCTATCCCTCCAGCATGTCCTATTCATACTTGTGCTGAGGTTTAAGTCTTTAGCTCTCATGGTCTTGATGGATTTGGATTTTTTGAGGTGGAGCATGTCCATCAGATCTTGATTGGACATGGCCTTGTACGTCAGGCAGAGATCACCTCTGAGCAGATGGTATGCTACTGAATAGAGCTGAAGTTTCTTTAGTCTGACAGAATAAGACATATGTTGGAGACCCTTGATCCTTTTGGTGAGGTACTTTTGTGGTCTCTCCAGCTGTTGCAAATGTTGGGTGAGGTACATACCAAATGGGGCATTGTACTCAATCATAGGTCTGATGAGGGAGGAATATAGGGGTACAATGACATCCTTGGATCTGGATGTGAATCCCTTCATGATGAGGTGTGCAAGGTAGAATGTTTTTCTAACCACTTTGGCAACATGGGTGTCAAATGAGAGGTCGCTGTCTACTTGGGTCCCTAGGTCTCTGATTACTTTTTCCGTACTCAGTGGGTTGCTGTCTATGTGATAATTTGTGGGTACTTTGTTTTTCCAAAAGGGATGACTATACATTTTTGGCATTTAGTTTAAGGCTGTGACTACAGCACCAGTTGTCCGTTTCAGTGAGGCCTTTTGCAGGATGTGTGTGTCTGCTGGTGTATCGACTATGGCACCTAGTTTGCAGTCATCTGCAAACTTTGTCAGCCAGCCCTCCCATGTTTGCTTTAACATCTGAGAAATAAATGCCGAACAAGAGGGTCCCAGGGCAGATCCCTGTGGGACACCACTTGTGACTGGCTTTGAGTCTGACATTGCTCCAGCGATTTTAACTTTATGGGTTCTGTCCTTTAGCCAGTTTGCAACCCATCTAGTGACATAAGGGTTTACTTTTAAGCTGTTTAGCTTATCTATGATGCCTGAGTGGGGTATTGTGTCGAAGGCCTTAGCCAAGTCCAGGTATGCTGTATGGACTGCTTTGCCCTCATCAATGGCTCTAGTGACTGTTTGAAAAGTCAACCAGGTTTAAAGGCAGGATCTGCCTTTACAAAGCCGAACTGAGTGGGATCAAGTGTCTGTAGGTCCCCTATGTCTCTGTTTATGAGTTCCATAATGATTCTTTCCATAGCTTTGCAGACCAGGCTAGTTAAGCTTATGGGGCGGTAGTTTCCAGGGTCTGTAGAGGCACCCCTTGTGGAGTGGGACCACTGTTGCTGTACGCCAGTGTTCAGGTACATATCCTGAAGTAAGGCTAAGGTTAAATAGCATTTTATGTGTGGGTTTAACTCCTCATGGAGTTCACGTAACACACCCCGGGATACCATCAGGTCCCATTGATGCTGTGTTTTGCTTTATTTAGGGCGGTTCTCACTTGGACATCTGAGATGACAGGGAGATTACATTCAGCTGGGATAAGTATTTCTTCTTTTGGGGTGAAGGAGGGGAGAAATTTGCACTGAACCTGTCAGCCAGAATGTTAGCAATATCTGTGGGTTCAGTGTATTTTTTGTTGTTGTGAACCAACTCTGAGCATATCTGAGGGTTTCCGCCAGGTTTCTAACATAGCTGAAGAAGGCTTTGTGGTTATCTTTAGTGTCCTTAGCGATTTTTCTCTCAAAGTTTGCCTTGGATGTTTTTATGAGAGAACATAGTTTTCTGCTAATGTTGATCAGAGATGTCTTCCCTTCATGGGATTTCACTCTGACGTGCAGTAGCTTCCTTCTTTGTTATACAATTTGTTTATGGCTGAGGTCCACCAGACAGGATGCTTACATTTGGTGGAGAGGGACTTGGATTTGTTTGGGATTGCATGATCCATGCATTCTTGGAGATGTCCATAGAAAGCATTTGTGAAGGATTCGGCATTGTGGGATGTGGTATCCACTGGCACAGTGGGCTTAAAGGATGCCATCTCAGTCTTAAGAAGAGTGAAGTCTGCTTTTGAGAAGTTTTTCACTGTGGTCTTTTGTGCTGGGGGTGGAGGTGGGATATGTATATCTAGGGTGATTAGTTTGTGGTCAGATCTCACTAGTGAGGGGTATACTTCCGGTGTGGAGCATTTTGTCCCCATGTTTGTGATGATCAGGTCTAGTATATTATCTCCCTAGTGGGAGAGGTGACTAGTTGTTCCAGTGCATTTGAATTTATGAATTCCAGGAACCTTTGGGCTAGGGTATTATGGCTAGAATAATGTACCCAATCTATGTTTGGGTAGTTGAAGTCTCCCAGTATGATGGTATTTTGTGATACATTCATATCCTCCAATGTCTTCAGGAAGGCTGAGTGGGGTTCTTGAGATTGGGAGGGTGGTCTGTAACATGCTACCAGTTGTATAGCAGTTTTGCCTATGGTTAGTTGCACCTGTATGGTCTTTGATGCTTCATGTGTTGTTACTAACCTGGAGGTGTGGGTGTCCTCTATGAATGTGGACACTCCCCCTCCCTTTGTGGTTCGGCCGGGTTTTGGGGCCAAAAAGCATGATACGAGGTATAGCCTGGTAGCTGGGGTGCTCTCAGGAGCCTTGAACCAGGTTTCAGTTACTGCACAGGCCGATGTTCTCCATGCTGAGGAGTGCATCAAGTGCCTGCATCTTGAGATTTAGACTTCTGGCGGTGAGCAGCATTACCCTTAGTTTTTTTCCATTTTTGTTTTCTAAGGAGGTGGGTTTGTCTTTTGAGCCTTGCCTAAAAAAGGCACTAAGGTGGTGGCAAGAGCCTTAGCCAATATCCGGAAGCCCAGTGGTGACAGGTGTAAGCCATCCCTTGCAAAGCAGTGTGGCTTGTTCAACATATCATCCCAGGCAGACAGACATTGGATCCCCTTAGAATGACACCAGTACTTGAGCCAATTGTTAAAGCTGATCATCTTGTCTTTGTATTGTGGTATCATTCTTGGTGAGGGCAAGATGCTGCTCAGGGTCAGGGTTATACCAGCCTGGGCTACATAATCGGAGAGCTCCTCTATGTCTCTTTTCATGTAGTCCAGGGAGGTACGTCTCAGGTCATTCACACCAGCATGGACAATGATGGAGTCATATTTGTACTTGCTTTGGAGTGACCTGAGTGCGTGTGTTATGTGGCGGATCCTAGCTCCCGATAGACAGCTCACAGTCACCTTCTCCTTGTTCAGCCTGGTCAGTGGGACATCAGTGTGTCTGACTATGGAGTCACCTATTACTAGTGTATCAGGCAAGGTGTTTGGCCTTAAGGGCTGCAATTGGTTGACACACTGATTTATTGAAGTATGTGTTGCATGTGTTTTGTTTTGAGGTGCTGGATTTTGGATGTCTGCTTTGGGAGCCTCTGTTGTTTTGGTAAGTTTTTATTAGAGCCTCCAGTATGTCTTTGTGTTTTTATGTGTTTGGTTTGCAGTTGTGATAGGTCTATGTGGGACTGGGATTGTTGTGTGTGTGGTTGCCATCTCCTCCTGTCTGGTCATGCCAGCCCTGAGTTGAGAGAGTTCAGCCTCCAGTTTGGCTATATAGTTGCATCTCTCACATGTATTTGTGTTTGTTGGGAGGAGGAGAGGGTTGTCTGTGAACATGAGACAATTGTAGCAATGTCTCAATATCCCAAGATTGACCAGCTGAAGTGGACTGAACGCCAGTGATCTACCACTCGACATGCTAGAACAGTATAAGGGAGTGGTATACCTTTAAGGGAAGTGGATATTCACAGGGATGGTAAGTAGATGTAGTGCTTTACTTAGTATGAGAGTGCTTACTTAGTAGAGAAGTATTGAGAACAAGTGCTAGGCTTATAATACAGTGAGTAGTCTGGTTATACTAAGAGTAGAGCTTCCTTAAGGGAAAATTTGAAGAGCAGACTTGGCGGAGCCAGAAAACGTTTAACCTTGTTTAAACGGCGCTGCGCTATGCGCATGACCGGGCAAAGCCGTGCAAATGCAGATTTTAAACAGTGAGCTACAAAAGAGCTAGAAATGGTCTAAAACAACCAATTACTACAGCTTTTTGTGCTGAGGTCACTTCCCCCAAGGACAGGTAGGCTGCTCAAGGCTCCCCACTCCCACTGGTGAGCAAAGAAACTTCCCTCTATCCAAGTAAGGTAATGGACAACACAGGAACTACACCACAGCCAAGAATACAGCAATGCCTGTAAACTGGTATAAACTAGTTGAGGAAAGCAGGAAAACAAGGATTATTTTTTTGTTTTTTTGGTAGAAACACACAGAAAATGCAGAAACATTGATAAATTAGTTACACAGGCTAGCACACTTTAGTGGGCAGCCTCCACAGTTAAATTAAGCAAACAAACAAGCAAACTTTCGATCAAATTCGACTAAAATGTAACTTTAAGTGCAGATTTTAAAATAATGCAGCAATCAGTTAAAAAACAGTTCAGGCTAGTTCAAGGTAAGCTACAGAAGCTATTCCAAGAGAAGAAAAAGCAAAGATACTTAAATCCAGAAGGTAGACACTTTTCTGAATTCCCTGCTGCTAGGACCACTCTGTAAACCCACGTGGAGCTTGTCTGAGCAGTATAGCCAGAAAAAAATGCCCAGAGGCGGATTTTAAACAGTGAACTACAAAAGAGCGAGAAATGGTCCAAAACAACCAATTAATTTGTAATGGTGATGGACAGGTTGACAGACAAGATCATACAAGAGTCCCCATTGACTATGATGTTTGCAGATGACATTGTGATCTGTACTGAGAGTAGGGTACAAATTTAGGAGACCCTGCAGAGGTGGAGATATGCTCTAGAGAGGAGAGGAATGAAGGTCAGCAGGACTAAGACAGAATATCTGTGTGTGAATGTGTGGGAGAGTAGTGGAATGTTGAAGATGCAGGGAGTAGAGTTGGCAAAGGTGGATGAGTATAAATGACTGGGATCAACATTTCAGAGTAATGACGACTGTGGAGGACAGGTGAAGAAGAGAGTGCAGGCAAGATGGAGAGGGTAGAGAAGAGTGGCAGTACTGATTTGTGACAGACAAGTACCAGTAAAAGTGAAAGGGAAGGTCTACAACAGTGTAGCAAGACCAGCTATGTTATATGGGCTGGAGACAGTGTCACTGACAAAAAGGCAGGAATTGGAGTTGGATGTGGCAGAGTTACAGATGTTAGGATTTGCACTGGTTGTGACAAGGGTGGACAGGATTAGCAATGTGTATATGACAGGGTCAGCCCATGTTGGACGGTTTTGAGACAAAGCCAGAGAGGCATGATTACATCAGTTTGGACATGTGCTGCAGAGGGATGCTGAGTATATTGGGAAAAGGATGGTAAGAATGAAGCTGCTGGGTAAGAGAAAAAGAAGAAGGCCTCAGATAAGGTTCCTGGATGTGATGAGAGGGGACATGCAGGTGGTTGGTGTGACAGAGCAGGATGTAGAGGACAGGCAGAAATGGCAACAGATGATCCACTGTGTCGGTCACTAATGGGAACAGCCAGAAGAAAAAGAAGGAGATGTTATAATGTCAGTCTTCACAGATTTGCCAATGATTTGCCAGACATAACACAACTGTATGAGTAAATGACTATAAATATGAGGTGCACACATGGTCAGTGTATATAACACTGGACAGTTTAATGGTATGAGCTCAATATATCACATGCAGTTCAACACACACATATGCAACAGTACTTTACTATGCAAATACCATGTATAGGTCTCTCACATTTCTGAAACAACCAAGTATATCATAGTTGTATTCACAAGTAAGATATGGATATGTACGACATGCCAGTAGCTGGCCTAGCATTGTCACAGTCAGTATTGTTCAACACACACTGCAGTAGTAGTCATATGTGAGCCAACCTTTCTGGGGGTGACTCAGGGACCTGACCTATGATCTATGTCACTGCAGACAGACCCAGATGCTATGGCCATAGGTTCTAATCAGAAATATATCAGTACAGCAAGTCTTGTTGAAAGATATATGTTACAGTTCCTATTTCCCATTCTTACATACCACCTACTGCAGTCCATTACAGGCTTACTTGTTTGACATACCTGTTTGTTTTATTCAAGTGCAGGTGGTTATGTCCTGCTTGGTTTTGTTTTTGCTGTTTCTCTCTCTCTCTCTCTCTCTCTCTCTCTCTTCTCTCTCAATGATGTAGGGTGTACATCTGTTTTGCATAGGCAGCAGCTTGCCTTTTGTAGGTAATGCTCATGAGCAGCTGATGGCCTGTGCACCAATTGGTGTCCCCCACTTGATAACTGCATGCAGGACAGCTGTGTTGTTATTCATATAGCCAATGGCATGGCAAAACACTCCTATCATTGAGTACGTCATGTGAGCATTGGCCCTTTTCCTTGCCAGTGAGGAGGACGTCATGGATGTATGTGAACAACAGCATCACAGAGGGTATTTGGAAATACCTCTTACAACTAAAAATGTGGAGACAGGCCAACAGAATGGGGGAGAATGTTAAAGACATAGGGACAGAATGTAAATATTGCTGTTAAACAGTTGGAGTAATGCTAATCTTACAGGGTCTGTGTGGACATGGACTTCCTGGGTGATTTTAACTCTGACGGTGTTATTTGTTTGACATAACTCTCACTTGTAGAGCTATCTGCAGAATGGCCATAATTTGAACTCCTATGTTTGGTGTGTTCCTCAGACTTTTTTTTGTCTTTGGAAAATCAGTAGCATACTCTGGGGATTGCAGTCAGTAACTGCCATTTGTTATTCTGACCTCATATCCCTCAGAAAAGATATGTTCCAAGTCCCCTGTTACAACAGCAACATTCTCAGTTTATAACAGCAATATTTCAAATACGCCCCTGTTTTTGGGACTTGGTCCCACAATTATGTCACATTTTGTCCAGATGTCATACAGTAAGAGGTTGATAGGTATGGTATATGATTATTTAATTCCTACATTCCTGATATTATCCTAGTGATGTATCAGACTGCCAGACATGTTATGTGGAAGAGGCCTTATATATATGAGGGGAAAGTCTGGACATTCTGTGGGACTCTGTACAGTTCAGAGGTCTGTGTATTTCTGGCAAGTGTTGACAGACTGTCAGGATTGTGTAGCAGTGTATGCTGTCAATGTTATTTGGCTTGTGTAGGGAGGGACATGGATGTATGTGTTATGGCTCCTTTTCTATTTCCTGTGCATGCTGCTCCTGTTTCTGCTGGTCTATCGGCTGTATATATTTGTAGGGTTAGACTGAGACATGTCCCATACCACAGTCAGGCATCATAATACACTGTGAATTGGGCCAGTATATGTGAGTGTAGTGTGTGAATGGCAAACATGTTGAGATGTTTTTGTTCACACAGTCCTTATACTGTACTTTTCCTTTGGCTTACTGATATATCACTGTGACTGCAGTTTAATTAGTTGTGGGTATGCACTTTCACACTGGTGTCTGTTTTTCAATGCTATGACATCCGTGTAGTGCCTGATATATTTACCAATACATGTGTAATTCCCCCTAGCAGATTTGAGTTAGTGTTGTGTCAGTCTGACTGTAGTTTGGACAGTGCTTGTTGACATGCTTAGCAGCTGAGTGTAGTTTCCCTAATGTGATGTTATGCCCAGATATTTGTAGGACGTAATGTTGCCTGGCCCCCATAAGTGTTGTGTACTTCTGACACATCAGTGATGATGTGAGGATTTCAGTCACTAAATAGTGGGAAGTAATTGAGTGTTAGACTTGTGCTATTTCAGTCAATATATGTTAGGACAGACATGAGGGTGTTACTGCAGCAACTGTGTCAGCTTATCTACTCCAGTATTTCAAATATGTCTCTATTTCCATGACTTTCTCCCCCCTCTTTGTCAGGCCTGGCCAGGTTCATTGCACTAAGGGGTTCTGAGCCTACCTCAGGACTATCTGGATTGTTGTAGTATGTTCAGTTTATTGCTCATATTTCTGGTCTGTTTCACAAATGCATTATTTTCATATCCCTGGTAAATCACTGTGAAGATCTGAGGATTTCTAACAATAAGTGATGACATAGATTTCAGTTTCAGAACTCACATCCTTCAGAACATCTATGCTGAAACAAACCTTGGCACTCTGGCAACATTCTACATTTATAAGAGCGATATTTGAAATATGTCAATATTTTTTTCCCATTGTCCCCCCATTTGGACAGCATTTGGACAGATTTTTTGTAGTAAGGGGTTGATAGGTATGGTTCAGAGGTATGACTCCACTACATGTTATGAGTATATATATATATATATATATATATATATATATATATATATATATATATACACACACACACACACACACACACACACACACACACACACACACACACACACACACACACACGAGTCTACGGTTCTTGATCAAAATTTCAAAATCTCGAACAAGAAACGTAGAAACCCACTTCAGTGAAAGTGCACTACATTGAAAGTGCACTTTCGCAAAAGCCAATTCAGTGAAGAACATTACAGTGGAGATAAGTAAATATATCCTTTTCCCCACTGTAGTGCCATCTTGGAGTTAGTATATTTAAGTAGGGGGGTATGGGGGGCATAGCCCACCACATGGGGGGTGTAGGGGGGCAAAATAGTGTTTTACTTTTTTTTCCCAATTTGTAGGGCTAACAATTTTGGTGCTCTTACAACTGCTTACGCACATTTACACCCGCACTAATTATTTAAAAGAAAAGAGAAAGGGGTGATAGGAAAGTGGTGGAAAAGGGGCACACAGAGAGAAGAACAATATAAAAGATAGCTACGGATGTGCAGGACAGATGTACAGTAGGTACATAGCTGTCCATTTCTTATACAGCAATGGCTGTGCATTTGTACAGAATTTGGAGGTGAATTTGGACACTCAAACCCCAGACAGAGGGGTGAGGACAACAGAAATGTGTTGTTAAACCTGCTAAGCATAGCTGAGCATTGCTAACCATTGCTCATAGTTCATTCTCATAATATACAACACTAATGACTTCATTTAGTAAGTGTATATGATTTCCATTACATGACATGGCTGTATGTGCTTTCATTACAGTAGCAAGGGGTGTAACTATACTGTATGGGGCACGTGTATACATGGGTGTTTTCACATGTTATATGCACTCACACATCCATTTTACACCAGTTACACTACCCTGGGTGACAAAAATAACTTACCACATATTTTAATATGAACATAGCACTTTTTACACTGCTTTTCCATGTGAATTTGGATTGCCTGTTGTATTACTCGAACTGCCTGCATGCAAAGCTGGGACTCTGACCACTACACTATCTTGGTTTGGGGATTTAAGCTGTATATTTTTATTTATCACCTATTGGGTATTAATATTATATTACTATATTAAATGGAGAATATTGAGGTTTTCTGCCATGTCATTGTGGACTGCTGTCATGACAAAATGGCATACATTTCAGTTTTGGACTTGTATTCTTCTGAACATTAATGCTAATGCATACCCTGTTTGCTTTCTATGAACTTTCTGTCTGTCCTCCATGAAGATGGGATGACACCGGTGCTCAGGCTGTGGTTGACTACACTGCAGAATGGGTCTGAGAGCCCATGCCTGTGTTCATGTTGGATGCAGCCAGGAATGGTATCAGGCCTATTGAGACCTCTATATGTTGCCTTTGAGAGGGCATTACAGACCTGCTTCTTGATCATGAGGGGAGGGGGGCAGGTGCTGTACATGCACATGTGTACCTATGGGGGAACAGGAGGGTGATGTTTACACTTCACTTGTCTGCAGCCGGTTGCTTATATCCATGGCATATGTGTATATGGTGTTATTGACCACCACTACAGAGCAGATACGTGTGTTACCTATGTAATTGCAGACACGTCTGGAAGGCCTCCTGATTGACCTTGGTGGATGTCTAAAGTGTGTACTCAAAGACAGCCTTAGGGTACATCACCTGTGACCTTATTTGCTTGTACTGAACAAGGCGACATGGCTTCCAATGAGGCTCCTGTTCCTTCTTGGTCCATCCTGCAATTATTTTCACCTATGATGTTTGTTGTGTATTGCCTCTGTCCACCACAGGTGTTCAGCCTACCTTGAGAGGGTTGATGTTGTCCTGCCGGGCATTGCTGAGGCCATAAAACTATGTAGGTGCCCACATAGTATTCTGGTATGGGCCTGGACACCGCTGCTAGTTCCCATATATGGGGCACCCTTATGTGTGCCTTGCCCACTTTCCTTGCCTGTGCAAGGGGAAATTATGGAGGTGTGGGGGCTAAAGCTTCACAGACAGTTGGTGGAATACCTCACAGGACAAAATATGTGGAGACAGCCTAACAACATGGGGGACAAGTCTCCAGAATTGGGTACAGATTGTATGTCATTAGTGCTGTTATACACATGGAGGGTTGACAAGGTTCATCTATACATGCATTTACTGGGTGACTTGATATCTGACAGTGATATGCCTTGACATACCTCTCAACTGGCATGTTGTCCACAGACTGGCCAGATGTTTGCCTGTTATGCTTGGTTTGTTCCTCGAACAACATCTGTTTTTGTGGAGTTGGTAGGATAATGTGAGGACTGTAGTCAGTAACTGTTGACATCAATTGGTGTTCCAGACATCATATCCTTCGGAAATGTTATGTTATGTTACAACAACACATATGACACCAGCTACTGTTTCAGTTTGTAACACCATTATGTGTGATATGTTCCTCTTTCCAGCCCCCTGTCCCACAGGTACATCATGCTTTGTCCAGATGTCCTGCACTATGAGGTGCACAGGTATGGTATATCATTAATTGCCAACTTCACTCCAGTTATCATGCCAATGATCTGGCAGACTCCTGGCCATGGTATGCAGTGGTGGCCAGGATTATGGTTCCACCCCCTAGTAATTCTGTGGAAATCTCTACATATGACAGTTATATCTGTCTGGCCATTCTGAACAGACTGCCAAGATTGTATAGCAGTGTTGTGTGTGGATGTTTGTTGGGCTGGGTAGGGAGAGTAGCAGATGTGAGTGCCATACATCCTTTACCTATCTGACTCTGCATGCTGCTACAGCTGCTGGTGGTCTATCATGTCTGCATGCTTATAGAGGCTGACTGTGAAATGTCCTGTAATACCTCAGGATTCCCAATACATTGTGAATTGGGTCAGTATATGTCAGTGTAGTGTGTGACTGGCAATCAGGATATGTTTGTTCAGACAGTCGTTCTACTCTATAGTTAATTTTGGATACTAGTATGTTGCTGTGACTGTGATGCAAATCTTTTTAGGTGGAGATTTTTGCACCACTCTCTGCTTTTCACTACAGTTCCATCCTTGTAGTGCATGCTATATTTGAGTATACATGAGTAATTGCCCAGAGGTGATGTGGGGGAGTGCCATGTTGGTCTTACTGCACTTCATAAGGTGCTGGGTGACATGTTTGGCAGTTGTCAGGGGATTTCCATTCTGTTACATCACTGCAGTTATACCTGTACACTGTTCAGAAGCCTAGACACTGTCCAGATGCGTGGCTCATATGTTTGGTCTGTTCCCCAGACAGTTGTTGTCCTCGGCTAATCAGTAGTATACTCTGGGGAATGCAGTCAGTAAATGCTAACATCCATTGGTATTACTGACTTCATATCCCTCAGAAAAGATTGTTACAACAAAGCCTGTAACACCAGCAACTGTCTATATTTATAACAGCAATATGTACAATATACCCCTGTGTTTGGGCTCTGTCCCCCAATTATGTCAGGCTTTGTCCAGATGTCATGCACTAAGAGGTTCAGAGGTATGTAGTATCATTATTTATTGCATTCATTCCTGCTACCATCCGAGTGATGTCATAGATCCACAGACATGTAACAAGGAATCTGTCATAGATACGAGTCCTGTGTTTGGGGCTCTGTCCCCCAATTATGGCAGGCTTTGTCCAGATGTCATGCACTAAGAGGTTCAGAGGTATGTAGTATCATTATTTATTGCATTCATTCCTGCTACCATCCGAGTGATGTCATAGATCCCCAGACATGTAACAAGGAATCTGTCATAGATACGAGTCCTGTGTTTGGGGCTCTGTCCCCCAATTATGTCAGGCTTTGTCCAGATGTCATGCACTAAGAGGTTCAGAGGTATGTAGTATCATTATTTATTTCATTCATTCCTGCTACCATCCGAGTGATGTCATAGATCCCCAGACATGTAACAAGGAATCTGTCATAGATACGAGTCCTGTGGCTATACATTCTGTGGGAAACTGTACATTTGAGAGGGTAGTGTATATCTGCACATTGTTAAAAGAATGTCAGGATTGTGTAGCAGTGTAGTGTGTACATGGTATGTGGGCTGTGTAGAGAGGTGGTACATGTGAGTGTCATGGGCTCTTTCTATCTGACTGTGCGTGCTGCTCCAGTTTCTGGTTTCCTATCGCCTGTATATGTTTGTACATGCAGACCATGACATGTCCTGTAACACCTCATGATGCCCACTACATTGTGACTTGGGGCAGTATATGCAGGGGTAATGTGTGAGTGGCAAACAGGATTTTGTTGCTCACACAGTCATTTTACTGTAGTGTTCAGTTTGCTTACTGGTATGTCACTGTGACTGTGGTGCAATTGTTTGGGGGTATGTACTTTCACACAAGTGTCTGTTTTCCACTAGTGTTACATCTCTGTAGTGCCTGTTATATTTGCTAATGCATGTGTACAGCCACAGAGCTGGACTTGGGTAGTGTTATATCAGTCTGATTGTAGTTTGGACATTTCTTGGTAGCTCAGTGTAGTTTCCCTACTGTTGTGTTATGTCCACATATTTGTAGGATGTCTAGTTGTCTGGCCGATATCTTTGGTCTGGTCCTCATAACTGTTGTGTATTCCTGACACATCAGTGGGATGATGTGGGGACTGAGGTCACTAACTAATGGGAAGCAATTGAGTCCTGGAATTGTGAAATTTCAGTCAATATATGTTAGGACATACAGTGTTACTACATCAACTTCCTCATCTTATCTACTGACGTATTTTGGAAATGTCCCTATTTCCATGCCTTTGTCCCCCACTTCGTCAGGCTTGGTCCGGATTCATTGCACTAAGGGGTTCTGAGCATACCTCTCTACTGCCAGGATTTTCACAGAATGCCTGGATGTTTGGCCCATACTTTTGTTCAGTTCCACAATTCATTTGTATTTGTCTAGCAAATCATGGTGATGATCCAGGGATTTATGTCAGTAAATAATGACATAACATTTCAGTTTCCATCCTCATATCATTCAGTAATTGTCTGCTGAAACACACCCTGTTGCTGTAGCAAATGTCTTCATTTGTAACAGCAATATTTGAAATATGTCCCTATATATGGCCCATCTGCCTCCCTTTTACAGCCTTTGTACAGGTTTCTTGCACTAACAGGTTGAAAGGGATGGTTCTAAAGTATAACTGCACTGCCTATTTGTTATTCCTTCCTTTATATTTTTATATATGTATATCTATATTATGACTCTATTTTTTCATATATATGTTTCATCAGATACACACACACACACACACACACACACACACACACAAACACGCACACACAAACACACGTATATATATATATGTGTGTATATGTCTATATACAACACATGAATGGTTCCACAAAGCTTTCTCCCTAATGTTGTATGCCTATATTGCATGATATGTTTGAAAAAGCAGCATTAAGTACTGCAGCTCAGATGGTGTGCTGGTACATTTCTCTAACTATAGTGCCCAGTGTCATGGGGTTGACACTTGGGACTGCTGTTTTTTTTTTTCGTTAATGTTAAATGACCAGAATGCATAATATGTTTGTTAAAGCATTGCAGATTTTCACAGCTCAGATGGTGTAGTGATATTTTGCAGTGATTGTAGAGGACAGCATCCTGGGTTAGAGACTTGGCAGGGCTGACTATTTTGTTGCTGGACAGAACACGGTCTGATGGATACAGAGTGATTAAAGCACATTTAGGCATATTATACTTATAATTTTATATTATAAAATAATATTTATATACACATTATAATTTTACATTTACCTTCCATGACATCCCCTGTGTGCTTTCATTAAATGATATTCTTGTGTGACTATACTGTATGGCGCACTTGTGTTTATATGGGGGTTTCACATCTTTTCTACACTGACATCTCACTTTTGGAACTGCTACACTACCCTGGTTGACAAAAAAAGTTGCTACAATATTTAAGTTTACTAAAATATTTTAACACTACTTTCACATAGGAAAATAAGTTGCCTGTCTTGGGACTTGAACCGTGAACACCAATATGTAAAGCTGTGACTCTAACCACTACACTATCTTGGCTTCAGAATTTTGCCTATCTGTTTGCATTTAGCTCCTATGGGATGTTTAAGCTATGCTAAGTGGACAGCCATAACTTGAATACCCACTTAGCTACACTTAAACATTCCTTAGGCTATTAAAAAAAGTATATATTATTATTATATTTTTAGCTTATATGGGTATGTATTATGGTGTTCTGAAAACTACTTGGGACTGCAATCATGAAATACTGTCATTGATTTGGCTTTCAGGCTTCTATCATTCAGGGACTCCTGCTAATACATATCCTGTTATCTATCAACTTTCTAATTGTGTGAGGGCAATTTTTCAGGCGTGTCCCTAATGTAGTATTTATTCTCCCCATCATTTGTGCCTTTGTTAACATGCACTGCTGTGAGGGAATATTGGCATACATTTGCTTTCAGACTTCTGCCCTTATGTAATTCATGCTGATGCATGACCTGTTTTCTATCAACTTTCTGTGTTTGTGGGGCTACACTTGTGTTTTTTCACTTTCGGGGATTTATCCCCCATTATGTGTGCATTTGCACATATTTCCTGCTTTAGCAGGTTACAAAAGTGTCGTACGGCACTTTAGCAATGCAGGGGGTGTGTCAGAACCTGTCACACACCCCCTGCATTGCTTTCTGGTTGTCGAGTTTTATTTCAGTGTCCACGGACACTGAAATGATCATTTTTTTCATTTCAGTATTCGCAGACACTGAAATACTGGCATAATATTATCTAATATTATTCCATTTTGGCATAGAAAGTGCTATATGCCACTTTCTCAGTGCAGGGGGCATGTTTAGTATCCGTGCACTACTTGGACATGCCCCCGGCACTCATTTACGGTTCGTGTCCATGTAGATTAAACAGCATCATGCCTTCATGAATATGCAAGGTGCACTGCTGTTCTAAACGGACACAAACCATTCCGTGCAAGAATAGTCTTATTCTTGCATGGAGTTTCTTGAATCTGGGGGTCAGCCCTGGTGATCATTACTCTACTTAGTTTGAACCTTAGAATATTTACAGATCAAATAAAAGAAAAGAAATGTGAACTTGGAAATGCCAACAGACAGAATTTATTAACAATAAAAGCAACAGGCAAAGCTTTCTGGTACAACTACCCTTGTTCAGTGCACAGAAAAGTATCACTACCAGCCCATTCAATTTATAAAACATTACGCATAATCCCATGACACAGCCCAATAAAATATATTCCATCTGTATACACCAAAGTTTTAATGCAAGCAAGCTTGTTTCTTTTTAGGACTGGCTT
The DNA here is from genome assembly GCF_019279795.1 of Protopterus annectens. Classification (NCBI taxonomy): domain Eukaryota; kingdom Metazoa; phylum Chordata; order Ceratodontiformes; family Protopteridae; genus Protopterus; species Protopterus annectens. The sequence goes on from NC_056732.1 coordinate 195,266,242, forward strand.
AATACTAACATTAGAGTTTAATTCAGGTTCTGAATCAACCTGTAAGCATAAGATCCAACTGCATTCAAAAATTTCAATTAATTATTTAGGTCTGCACCGCTTCAATTTTTATATACGATTTGCATAACCCTAAAATTAAATCCATGTTCCATGCTCTTATAAATAACATGTTTAGCCAAGGCATCGGTCGTCACTTTCCTATGCAACAATCTCTGAGTAGTGCTCCAACACTTGATCCTTTAATTTGCCGATCCCCAAAACATAAATAAGTGACTCAAAAGAGAACACTATCTATTTCATTCTGTTGAAGACATTGCTTCTCAGTGTTAGATGCTAAAAGAGGCTTTTGCCAAACTAAGACGGATAAATCATGCTCAAAGATTTCCACTTTTAAGATGTTAAAGCAAATACGTGTTTCTTAGGTTGCCTTTTTTGGATTATCATTAGTGGTAGAATTTTCCAAGCACTAGAAGATGAAATGACTGAAAACCTAGAAGTTAACGTGATAAATATTCTTCTGATGTGGGAAGCTCCCAAGCAGATGCTTGCTACTAGACTTTCTCAAGTACTTCACAGGTTGAAAATGAAATCCTTAAAAACTGACTCCATTTGAAAGGATGGGGTTAATACAGAATTATTTTTAGATTGAAAGGAGTTATAGTTGCAGATACATTTAGCAGCCAATATACCTTACGGTCTCAATGAAGTTATCAACATCAAGCCCAGATGAAAGTGGAAAGTCTGAAATGAGAACTACCCATGTTTTATAAAGTGTATTTTGTGCCTCTTGGAAATGTGTGAAAAAATACAGTATTTGTTTTTTCTGGTGATTTTTTAAATCATGCGACTATTGAGCTTTTTATTTTGTTTTGTTTGCATTCATGGTATGTTGATCAACAGTGCCCACCAGTGCCAAATTGGCCAAGTCAATCTGTATCACTAGGGTGAAGGTGGGATAAGAGGGGCCATCATTTAGATAACCAGCAGGGATGGATCAAGGTTTTATCTTTTTATTTTTCATAATTCATAACACACACAACTGGCAAGGCATAGGGGAGGGGTATATAATGGGATGACAGCAAATTATGTCCTCTCACTTATGCAAGGGATATTCCCTCCAAACACCCCCTACCCACACATGAACTGTGAGCTTTACAGTCTCCTTCAGGAAGTTAGCATCACAAGTGTGCTACTGAGTGTGTGAAACCCCTCCCTCTCACATGAGAGAGGCAAGTGGGCCCCAGCTTTTGCTCTTCCCCCTCCATACCTGGCTGCTCCAATGCAATGGCTGCTAGTCTATTTAAGATTGGTAAGTGTTTAAAATCTTGTTTCATGAAATTCTATTTTCCTGTAAAGGATGAAAATTTAAACCTGTTGTTTATGAAAAGAGTTTGGTTTAAAGCTGATGTTCCCTGTAGGTGTACTATGAATCATCAAAAGTAAAGAATGGCAATTTTCTTTATGTTGAAGTAAAACAGCAAAAGAAAAAAAAAAGATCAACAAAAATGCTTTGAAATAGAACCACAGGGCATATAAATAAAATAAGACAACTTTTTTGCACTCATCTGGTTGCTTGAATAATGTCCTGTCCAGACAATGTGTCACTGTCACCTCTGTGCTGGAGATACCCAGTACAGATGCACAAATGGGCTTAAGTCTGATCATCGGCAAAGACCCAATGGACAGTAGGCAAGAAGATTAAAAAAAATGTTACAAAAATGGAAATGAGTTAAGTAACTGCACTAATGTAGAGGTTATAACCATAGTGCAGCTGTTTATAGTGTGAGTAGCAGTTCAAGCAGATGAGGAAATGACCAGTAGAGACTGTCATGTTAGGGATAATTCCATGCTAAAATAAACAGTCACAGATACAATGCAAAAACTCAGATGTGTTCTTTTCTCTTTCTTGTTTGTCTGCAATGAGTGTTGTTCTCATGGCTAGGAAAATGTATGTCATTTGTTTCTCTGAATATCAAAGAACTAGGCACATATTTGAACTATGTTAGATTCCCAGACATGCTATCTCCTATTCGTCATCATTGTTATCATCGCCAATTGTGTCAATTGTTGCCATCTCACTTGATTCAATGCCACTCTCCTACCTTCTTTGACAGGCATTCCTGAATGTCTGAGGTCTTCTCTCACAATATTCATCCATTTCTTTGTTGGAACCCTCTTTTCCTCTTGCCTTTTTCTTGTCTGTCCCAAATTGTCTTCACCAGATTGTTTTCTGCTTTTCTGTACATGTGCCCAAACCACCACAGTCTGTCCTCTTTGACCTTCTTTGAAAATAGAGCTACTTTGGCTTCTGCTCTGATGTTCTCATTTTTTTTGTCTGTCCAACAGTGTGCATCCTAACACCCATCTCAGGTACTTCATATCCATCACCTCTAGCTTTGTCATCTGCAGTGCTTTACTGCCAATGTTTCTGAACCACACAGTAGTGTTGGTTACATCAGCTTTGTACACCTTACTTTTCAGCTTCTTTAGCATTCTTCTGTCATATACTGTCCCTGACATTCCCTGCCAGTTGGCTGCAGCCCCTCTGATCCTAGCTTTGACCTTGTTATTCAGACTTCCCTTCTCCTCGACCACCCCTCCCAGATGCTTGAAGCTGTTAATGTGTTCCACTATTTTCCCTTCTATCTTAGTTATCAGCTTCTTTTGATTTCCCCAATTTGCTGCCATTGCAACTGTCTTTGTACTCAGTTTCATCCCATACACCTTCAATTTTACATTCAATTCCCCTAGTCTGTCCTGAAGGTTTTGCTCAGAGTCTGTCTGTAATGCCACATTGTCTGCTTACAGCAACTTTGTTGATCTGTCCCCTCCAACCTGTTTCCTGATGTAGTCCATCACAATTATGAACAGCAGTGGGCTGAGAGATGAACCCAGATGCACATCCACTCCCATTGGAAACTGATCTGTGAGACCGAATACTGTTCATACTTGAGTAATTGGGTCCTTGCACATAGCCAGCACTAATTTTACGAATGTTTCTGGGACTTCAAACCACCACAGGACTCTCCAAATTGGCTTTTGTGGGACCTTGTTATATGCTTTCCCTAAGTCTAGGAATGCCCAATTGCACTCATCTCTAACTTCTTCTAAACTATGTGTCTCACTGAAAACATCTGATTGGTTGTGCTCCATCCTGATCTAAATCTGAACTGCTCATCTCCCATCTTACTTTCTACTACTCTGCATATTCATTTGTCATTCACCCTTTCCAGAACTTTCATGCAGTGTGATAGGAATTTGGTACCTCTGTACTGCCCATCATTGTGAATGTCCCCTTTCTTCTTCAACACTGCACTAGGATGCTCATTCTGCAGTCATCTGGGATATGCCTTTCTTGACACACTGTTAGGAGTACACTGAAGAGCCATTTCTCCTCTAACACATCTTACACTTATCTGCTGTGACCTCACCTGAACCTGCTGCTTTCCGTGACTTCATTTTCCGTAGTGCTGTTCTTACTTCTATGGCAGGGTACTCCTCTTCTTACATCAGGGACTGTGTCCAGGGAGTTCTCTTTATTCAAAAGCTACTGAAAGTACTCCTATCTGCCTATGATTTCCGTGGGCTGGTGAGCAGGATGTTGCTGACGTCTCTTACAAAGGGTGTCTGACTGTTTTCTTTATCTTTTTGTCTTTGCCTTGCAACTTGATACAGTTTATTTGTGCCATCTACTGAGTCACTTTCTAGAAGCTGTTAGTGTGCCTGTGATGCCTTGTTCTTTGCTATTGCAATGCCTCTCTTAGCCTCTTTTTAACCAGTCTGTATTCCTTCTTAGCTTGGTCTGTCTTTTCTGTCTCCCAATTTTTCCTGCTCTCCTTCTTTCTTTTGATGACTTCCTGGACTTCTGCATTCCACCACCAGCTTTCCTTGTCTACCTTATTTCCATACATGGCTTGATCACACACCTGTTCTGTAGTCCTCACACATGCTGTTTTGAGGAGCTGCCATTCTTTTTCAGCTCCCCCTATTTCCTGTTCTTCATGAGGTGCTACAGCCCTGATTAATTCCATGAACTATTCTGCTTTCTCTCCAATCTACTTCCAGGTCTTCAGCCTAGTCTCAACCTTATAGCCTTCTCTGACCACTGTTTCCAACTGATTGTGGCAACCAGTGGTTTACGCTGTGGGCTGACTGTTTCACTGGGGATGACAGCAGTGGCTGATTCTGCCACAGTGCCTTTTTCTTGCTAGGAAGAAGTCTACCTGAGTTGCATGTTTGCCACTTTTGTATGTGATTCTGTGAATGTCTCTTTTGCTGAGACCATGTGTTGGCCACCATCAAGGCATTTGCCAGGCAGAAGTCTGGAATGGCCTCTCCTCCTTTATTCCTGTTACCCCACCTATGTGGAACCAGGCAGTCCTCATATCCTGCTTTCTCTGTTCCAATGTGTGCATTCAGGTCTCCCGTTATCAACACCAAATCATGTTGTCTTGCTTTATGTAGCAGGCCCTGCAACTGTTTTCTGAATGCACTCTTTTCCTCACTATCACCACCCTGCTCTGGTGCATAGGCTGAGATGATGAAAAGTGCTCTATCCTTACACTGTAGTCTGATTGCCATGAATGTATTATTTATTAATTCTGATGATATCCTTCACTGTCTTCTGAATCCTCTCCCTCACCATAATTCCTACATCATTTCTCATTTGTCCTCCTCTTGTATAGTAGACTCTAAACCCAAAGCTTTGTTGCACTGCCCTTCCATCTGTTCTCCTGGATACATAGGATGTCCAGCCTCCTCCTTACCATCGTATTATCCACTTCAGAGCTACATCCTGTCAGTGAGCCTACATTGAGTGCAGCAATTCTTAGTTCATGTTTGGTAAGTTGATTGATTTTATGTCCAACTTTAACACAGCAGAGCTATTCCAAGTAACCCAAGCTGTGCAAGGCCAGTAGCTTATTGACCTAAGGCTGCTTGGCTTCATGTTTGGTACACATTGGCCAATAGGAGCACATAGACCCTTCCCATCATTAGCAGGAGTCCCTGGCATAGAACTCAAACCAGTTATAATTGGCGAATACCCATGTTCATTTGGCAACATTAGTTAACACAACTAAATCACCTGGAGCATTTTTTTACACCATCAAGTGGCTAGTCCTGACATGGAACACAGTCTGTGATCCATGTTTTCTTATTTTGAGGATACTGTGCACCACAGTTGATCCTCTATACAACTCTTCCCCCTGTAGAGCACTGTCAAGAGTCTGTACTGTTGCCCACAGTTCCATTCTTGGGAGAGTATGAGGTGGAATCATCCAGCATGTTTTTGGGAGGTGGGAGGAACTCCTCAGAGACCCAGAGAGGGCATGCAAGCTCTATACAAGCATTGGCCAGAGGTCAGGATTCCACCATTAAAGAAGTGTGAATGTGTGCATGGGAGGCACCATTATGCCAGCTGGTCTCCTGTTGTTAAAGGAAAATTCCACCCACTCCTATAGTTTAACTCAATCCCTAGTTTCTTTCCTTGCTATAGTATGATTGCAGTATGGTTTGGCTACAAGAAACATATGTGTACTTTATACAACTTTAGTTTCCTTTGTCTTGAATCTAAGGCAGGGAACTCACCATTTTCTTATTAAACTTAATTTCTCGCATACTTTGGCAGAGGAATTTGTCTCCACCTGCATGGCGTACTACATACAAAGGGGAATCTGTAGTCTCTCCTGCCAGGTACTGCCCACAGTCTTGCACTGGTGATCAATTTTGCTAATGGCAGCAGCTGTTATAAAAATGTAGAGTGCTCTGGAACCATTTTCCACTGTCTTGGTTGCAAAGAGGAACTGAAACATTATTAATGTATATAGATGATAAGAATACATTCTTTCTTCTTTATGAACTGCAGGTAGCTGGAAGTTTCTGTTTTTTTCCAGGTTGGTGGCAGTACTACTATACCCAGTAGAAAGCTATGCAGAATTGGAAAATTCTACCACCCTTCATTAGGAGTTGTGTGTGTGTGTGTGTGTGTGTGTGTGTGTGTGTGTGTGTGTGTGTGTGTGTGTGTGTGTGTGTGTGTCTGTGTGATTATGTGTGTTTGTGTGTAAATAATGCTTTGTTTGAAAGGCAGTTACTGTAGATTAAGGGGCACTGCAGGACATTGATTCATGGAGAGTGTATGGTAAAACAGGGCCTGGGAGTGCTGGGCCAAAGACTTAGCACTGTAAGTGTCCTGTGTGCAGTTGGGTTTGGGTGAGCAGATTGGGAGCTCATACCCAGGGCAGTGGTACATATTGTCTTTATGCTCTTGGATCCAGGTAGCAATTTGTAAACTAGTTATTGAAACAGACTTCTGCACACGTTCTTGCTATTACTTTACCATTGGTTAACAGGGTTGGGATTCAACCCCCATCATTGTCAGCCATATTGATGTCAGTGGGTGTCATCCTGCCATTTGGGTGCCACATTAGAGGCAGTAGTGCATTCATAGTGCCACATTTAGGGACAATGGTTGCAGCCTACTTCCACATTTGGTGGAAAAGGTAGCAATCCACCATCAAAGAAGTATGAATGATGGATCAAAGAACAACATTCCTATCTGCACTGCAGAAGCATACTCTGGGTCATTTTGAGTGTAGGCATCTTCTGGAGCCCAGAAGACTGCCCCAGTATGCCTATACTAAGCTTGCATTAAAACCACACATTTTAAATTGCAATAATGGTTCAGTGGCACTAATGAGTATTTAAATGCACTACATAGCTGACATGCATAAACAGCTTGGAGTAGTGGAGGTCCACTTTGATATTCTGAGACTCATTACTGAGAGCCCCAGAACAGCAAGACTGAATGCTTGAAAATGCAGACTTTAATATGTTAAGTCCAAAATTGCTGTCTCTTACAATATTCCCTTTTTCCAAGATATGGAGATCTCAGAGTTTGTATATATACTTTTAAGTGGTGTGAGGGACTTGACTTCCACATCAGGGTTGTGCAAGGAAGCCCTCCTTCCTGCAAAAACAAGTTTGAATGAGAACACAAATGTTAAGCATTCGTTGTTCTCCTGTATTTTTGTACTTTGTTGTAATTCTGTGGCTTGTACTTATGAATCTCAGAATTACACTAGGGAGTTTGCAGTTTCATTTTAGACATAGGTATTCTTAATTTAAACAGTGATTTTTAATACAAGTGTAGACTGCTGCACTCTGATAAATTCAGAAATAATGTCAAATTTGGTTTTAATAATATCAAATCAAAGTAGGCAAAGTACAAAATAAAGAAGTCTGTAATTATGTCAGTTAGGCAGAAAGACACAGTGACATTATATGCCCCATTTTTTATAACAAGTTTTAAGAACCATTCTATACTAAATAGCATAGAAATCTCTCAAAAAATTGAAGAATAGTTATAGAATATGGAGTATATACATTTAAATACTAAGACAGCTACAGGAAGTTGCATGCCATGTTGTGTAACTTGTTTCTACAAAGTTCAGTCTAGGCAAAGACCATGGGTAGGCTGTCTACATCTACAATTTTTGCTGTCTTATTTATTCATTCACCATCTGGTTACCGCATTGTGTCAAAAGTAAAAAAAAAAAAAAGTAAAAAAAAAATCAAGCCCAGAGCTGTTGCACATGCTCCACTTAAAGAAATCCCAATCCCTCTGAGCTACACGCTCTAGGGACCTAAACCTTATCACCACAATAAACAGAACATGCTGGAGGGATAGATTCCTGTCCCAGAGACTTCCCATACTCTGGAACAGACTACCTATCTATGTCAAACAGAGCTTCTTATTAGCACTCTTCAAAAAAAAATCTTGATGATTGGATGGGTAATAGCAAATTCACCCCGGGAACACTTCTGTGGTTCTGCTTGACAGGGGCACAGGAAAATAATTTTCTTGGGTGGAGAAAGCCAGGGTACCTTTTTGGCTAGGCTTGTATAGGCCCTAGGGCCAATAGCCTAGTACCTAGCTATGAACCTATGAACCTAAAAATAATTCTCAAAACTAGATAAATACATCTGTGAGTGCCCTATACTGGTGTAGATACTGATAATAGTTTTAGTGGAAGGCATTTGACTGCTATAAAATGTACTTTGGCTTCCACTGTTATGAATACTTGTAAAGGGATTTCTGTCTGAAAGGACCTACTGTTAGTATTAACAAAATATTTTTTTTTTCAAGAGTTTATGTGTTTTAAGTCATAAGTACTATTTACAGTGGAAAATATCTCAACTCTACCCACCAGGAATTTTCTCAATGAAAGGACATTTAGCAGAAAATTACAAGCATTTGTTCAAGAAATTAAATTCATTCTTCACTGAGAGAACATTACTCAAGAATCCTGAAAAGGTCTTGTGTGTTACATTCCCACGTGACATTGGCCCCTTGAATGCATTAACTGATTTGTAAAAAATATTAAACCAAATCTTTATCAATGTTTATTTTGTTTTCATTTGCACAGTACCCTGCATCTCAAATATTTGTCTTCAAGAGTTCACTGCCAGAGAAACAGCCTCATTTTTATAGAAATTAATAATTCAGTTAACCAAGTAAATAAATTAATATCCTTAAATTGATTACAATATATTTTACAAATACTATTATTACAGTTAAATAAATAGTTCAGATTCACAAAGGACATTTAAAATCCAAAGTGGAGTTCAGACCCTTAAATATAAAATTTCATAATATAACTCAAATTTCAAATTTCTCAGGGTATGTTCTGTATTAACATCTTTGAGTTATAGAACCCTTTTAAAATCCAGAAATATGAGGGAAGGAATGTTTCCTAAATATTCACCACAAAAAATGAACTGCTAGTTTATTTCTGTTATTTGAATGAACAACCTTCATATTCTCTTTTGAATACGTATTTTAATACTTATTTTTAGGTTGCCCTTTGTAACATTTCCAAGGCATATACTTGCAATTAATGGTCTAAACAAACTACCAAGCAGTACATATAACAGTACATTTAATACAAACTAAGCTCCCCTTGACATTATTACAAACACTGTAATGATCTCAAAATGTCAGTGTCAGAATTTGTCTAAAACTTGAATCACTGCACAGATTGTGCCAATTATATTTAACCATTTTTAATGCCTTCTGAAGCAAAGTATATACTTAAGGACTAAACAAATATCCTGGTCATTTTTACTGAAACATTGTAAATTATAAGCAGAGACAGTTGGAGTCATCAGAATTGGTGAACTATAGCCTTAATGTCATTGACCAGAAATAAAAATGTTACAGATTTGTAGTAATGATAATATCAAGTCTGGAGGATGAATAGAAATGACCTTCAAAAAGCCTTAACAATAGAAAGTTTTCTCTGCAAAGCATGCCTGCCTTTCTAATTTGAAATATCCTTTGACTGACCATCCTAAAAATGAATAGTACTCTGATGTAACTTATGTGAAACCTACTTCATTGACAGATAAGCCCTGTATAAATCTATCAAAACTTCCCAGTTCTGTCTCATATATAAAGATAAAGTCATTGACTATAAAACATTGCTTTATTAATAAATAACTCAGGAAACTGTAATGTACATGTACTTAAAAAGTGCATGGCTGAGCTGGAAATGGATCATATGCCACACCCACTGCCATATATAATTTCTGAGCCTAATATTTTCCATTAAAAATGAAAATATCTCAGCTGTGATCATCGTGAATTCATTCACTGAAAGGAAATTCAGCAGAAAACTTGACGTTTTGTATTTAGAAATTCCATTTATTCTTTCCTAAGAGTGAAATATCCAATAAGTCTGAAAAGGGAAAAATGTATTTAATGTTGGTATGTCACTAGGAAAGAAGGCTTAAAAATAAATGTGTATTTTATTTTCTTGAAGAAGAAAAGAAAAAAACAGCAGTGATACAAGAAAGGGGCATTAATTATTGTGACCTTAAAAAAGACAGTTTCATTTATTCACCATTTGTTGTTCATAACAGCACAAGGTCCTACACCAGTTACTAATGCCCAGCCCATGTTATTAAATTGAAGGCTAGAGCCAAACAATGTTAATTTGAACTATAGGTTCAACATTAACATAGAGATCTGTTTGTTTTATAAGAGATGATGAAGCAAGGGGCAATCTATTCAGAGATATAGACCTTACTCGTTTAAAATATGGATGCATGTTGAGCAAGTGCAATTTCTAGTTTACAGATATTTTATTTTTATTTTACTTTATTTATATTTGTGTACTAAGGTTGTGCACTGATCAGTATTGAACAATTTCAAGCTCTGCCTGGATGAAACACAAACCATTCCAAAAACAGAATAAATACAGAAATGTATGTAATAACAGAGTAGTTCAGATTAATTACATTGAATAAAATGTGTATATACATTCTAGTGAACAATCACAATGCAATGTAAATTAAACAAAGTACAGTGTACAATATATGCATTCATTTCAAACGTGGGTCAATCTTCAGTGAATTTTGAGAGAGAAAAGAATTAACTTGGGAAAATTATCTGTATATTGTGCAATAAAAGATGAGAGTCAAAAATGAAGTCAAATTAACCAAACGGAATGTAGTTCAAAACTAATGAAAATGAAAGAAAAAACATGTCACAATGTACGTTAACAGTAAGGGAGATGAGGGAGGTAAAATCCAAGTCTTATGTACTAATTTTGGCTATGAGTATCAGAGGAAGCACTGTCCTGAATTTAAGAAGTGCTACAGAATATGTGCTAGAAAAAGGCATAACCAGTCAGGAGGAGAAGGAAACCACACACACTACAATTCCAGTCTCACATAGACCTACCACGACAGCAAACCAAACACATAATCACACAAAAACATACTCGGAGGCTCTAAATAAAGATCTGCCGAAGCAGCAGAGACCTCCAAAGCAGACACCCAATCAGCCGCTACCCCAAAACAAAACACGTGCAACACATATCTCACAAAGCCAGTGTCCCAAACAGTCACAGCCCTTAAGACTAAACAACACACCTGATACACTTGTAATAGGTGACTCTATAAATCAGGCACACTGACATCCCGCCACCAGGCTGAACAAGGAGAGGGTCACGGTGAGCAGCCTGTCGGGCGCTAGGATCCGCCACATAACACAAGCACTCAGGTCACTCCAAGGCAAGTACAAATATGACTCAGTCATTGTCCATGCTGGTGTGAATGACCTGAGACGTACCTCCCTGGACTACATGAAAAGAGACATAAAGGATCTCTCTGAGCATGTAGCCCAGGCCGGTATGACCCTGACCTTGAGTAGCATCTTACCCTCACCAAGAATGATGCCACAATATGAAGACAAGATGATCAATTTCAATAATTGGCTTAAGTACTGGTGTCATTCAAAGAGGATCCAATGCCTGTCAGCTTGGGATGATATGCTCGACAAGCCACGCTGCTTTGCAAGGGACGGCTTGCACCTGTCACCCCTGGGCTTTTGGATATTGGCAAAGGCTCTTGCTACCCCCATAGTGCCTTTTTTAGGCAAGGCTCAAAAGACAAACCCACCTCCATAGGTATCACAAGGGATAAGAAACTAAGAGTAATGCTACTCAATGCCAGAAGTCTAAACCTCAAGATGCAAACTCTCCTTAGCATGGAGAACATCGATATCTGTGCAGTAACAGAAACCTGGTTCAGGGCTCCCCAACACTACCAGGTTATACCTCATACCATGCTTGCCCCAAAACTTGGACCCCACAAAGGAGGGGAGTATCGATATTCATCAAAGATACCCACACCTCCAGGTTGGTGGCAAAGCACGAAGCATCAGAGACTATCCATGTGCAACTAACAGTGGGTAAAACTGCCTCCCAGTTTATAGCTTGCTACAGACCACCCTCCCAAACCCAGGAACCCCACTCGGCCTTCCTGAGAACACTGGAAAATATGAAGGTCTCTCCAAACACCATTATATTGGGTGACTTCAACTACCCAAACATAGACTGGGAGCATTACTCTAGCTCCAACACCCTAGCCCAAAGGTTCCTAGAATTTATAAACTCAAATGCTATGGAACAACTTGTTACCACTCCCACAAGAGGGGAAAACATACTGGACCTGATCATCACCAACATGGGGACTCTATGCTCCAGACCAGAAGTGTATCCCTCACTGGTAAGATCAGACCATAAACTAATCTCACTGGATATTCACATCCCGACCCCACCCCCTGCCCAGAAAACCAGAGTGAAAAACATCTCTAAAGCAAATTTCACACTCCTCAAAACTGAGGTGGAATCCTTCAAAGCCCCGGACCTGTGGAAAATATGGCCCAGACCAAGAATCCTTTATAAACGCATTCTATGAACACCTTCAGGAATGCATGGATCATGCGATCCCAAATAAAACCAAGACCCAATCCTCCAAAGGCAGGCGTCCTGTCTGGTGGACCCCAGCCATAAACAAACTATACAATAGAAGGAGGAAGCTACTAAATGATAGAGCAAAATCCCAAAAAGGGAAGGCATCACTGATCAGTATTAGCAAAAACTACGGGCACATAAAATTGTCTAAGGCGAGAGAAAATTGCACAGGACACTAAGGATAATCACAAGGCTTTCTTTAGTTATGTTAGGAACCTGGGTGGTAATTCCCAGATATGCTCAGAATTAGTCCAAAATGACAAAAAATACACCGAACCCACAGACATTGCCAACATCCTAGCTGACAGGTTCAGCGCAAACTTCCCCCGCCCCCACCAAAAGGGCAAATAACTATCCCAGCCGAGTGCTGCCCCCCCCTGACATCTCCGATGCTCAGGTAAGAGCCCTCTCCAAAGCAAAAACACAGCATCAATGGGACCAGATGGTGTCCCTACATGAACTCCAAGAAGAGCTAAACCCAAACATAAAACTACTGTTCAATCTCAGCCTTACTACAATATATGTGCCCAAAGAGTGGCGTACAGCAACAGTGGTCCCTCTCCATAAAGGTGGTGCCTCAACGGATCCTGGAAACTATCGCCCCATAAGCCTGACTAGCTTGGTCTGCAAAGCTATGGAAAGGATCATCATGGACTTCATTAATAAAGATATTGGGGACCTACAAACACTGGATCCTACCCAGTTCGGCTTTAAGGGCAGATCCTGCCTCTTAAACCTGGTTGATTTCTTTGAAACAGTCACCAAGGCCATTGACGAGGGGAAGGTGGTCCACACAGCCTACCTGGACCTCGCAAAAGCCTTCGATACAATACCCCACTCTGGCATTATAGATAAGCTCACCAGCTTAAATATAAACCCCTATGTCACTAGATGGATTGCAAACTGGCTCAAGGACAGAACCCACATGGTTAGAATTGCTGGAGCCATGTCAGACTCCAAACCAGTTACAAGTGGTGTCCCAGAAGGCTCAGTCCAGGGACCTCTCTTGTTTAGTATATATTTCTCGGAGGTACAGGCCAACACGGAAGGACTGTGGCTGACCAAGTTCGCAGATGACTGCAAACTGGGCGCCATAATCGACTCTCTAGCCGACACAAGCATCCTCCAAAAGGGCCTCATAGAAACAGACAACTGGTGCCAGAGCCATGGCCTCAAGCTAAATGCCAAAAAGTGTATAGTCATCCCCTTTGGCAAAAACAAAGTGCCCACAAATTACCACATAGGTGGTAATCCATTAAGTACAGAAGAAGTAATTAGGGACCTGGGGACCCAAGTTGATAGCAATCTCTCATTTGACAACCACATGGCCAAAGTGGTTAGAAAAACATTTTATATAGCCCACCTAATCATGAAGGGATTCACATCTAGATCAGGGGAGGTCATCGTGCCTCTTTACTCATCCCTCATCAGGCCCATAATTGAGTACAATGCCTTTTGGGATGTACCTTAGCAGACACCTGCAGCAACTGGAAAGACCCCAAAAGTACCTCACCAAGAGGATCAAAGGGCTCAAACAGATGCCATAGGCTGCCCGGTTAAGAAAACTCCAGCTCTACTCAGTGGCATACCACCTGTTCAGAGGCGATCTGTGCCTGACGTATAAAGCCATGTCCAACCCGAATTAATGGACATGCTGCACCTCAGAAAATCCAAATCCCATCGAGCTACGCTCGAGAGACTTGAACCTCAGCACTGAAATAAATAGGACATGCTGGAGGGACAGATTCATAACCCAGAGGCTCCCTTCACTCTGGAATAAAATCCCAGTCCAGGTTAGGCAGAGTCCTCATTGTCTCTCTTCAAGAGGAATCTTGATGAGTGGATGGGAGATCGTAGGTTTACCCCGGGTATCACTTCTGTGTCACTGTTAGACAGAGGCACAGTATACTATCCTCGAAAAAGGGCATAGCAAAATAAATTTAAAATGGGTGGTGAAAGCCAAACACATTCTGGCTAGGCTTATAAATGCCCTAGGGCAGATAGCCTAGTATGAACCTATGAACCTATGAACCTAAGAGATATGTTTCTAATATGTTTAAGTAGAAGAGGTGTTCAAAAGAGAAAAATAATGAAATTACATTTTGTTGGATCTATGGAAGTAAAGAGAGTTTGTACAATGACATCACAAAATGCCTCAGAAACATTGAAATAAAAATACAAGACAAGCTGTTGGGGAAAGGTGTGAGAAATAATAAACAGAACACTGACTTTAAAATGGAAATAGGTGTAGGCTAAATATCTTGTGTGAGTAGACTTTCAAAGTACTGGAAGTAGAAATACTAAAGACAGAGATGACATTTCTGGCCACCAGATAAGAGCCATTACATCAACATTTACTAAAGTGAATATATACTTAAGAAGTAAATGATTTTTGTTTAAATTGTATATAAGCTAACCTTCATAACAATTTAGGCAATTTGGCTTATAAGAAGCTGGAAATGGTAAAATTAATTCACAGCATAAAATTAGTATACACATGTACAGGCAGTCAGAGAAACATCTAAGATTTTGTGTAGAGCCAAAGCAATGCCAGATATATGACTACACTGCTGTATTTACTGGCATAGTAGATATTCTAGGAGACTATCATACACAAATAAAACCTCATGTGGTGTCAGAGATCCATGTTCCAAAGAAAGACCCTGTAGTTGTCATCGGTGGAATAAAACAGGCACCTAAGTGCATGGAGAGCTTATCTGTTGTTAAAAAGCAATTATTGGCAACAAAATGGATGAAGGCTATTGTGACCATTATAAAGAAAGACAAGCTTGACATTTGTACTGGTATGCAAGATCTCAAACAGAATGAATAAAAAGGAGCACTTCCCGTAGCTTATAGTTGGAATCTATTATTTTTAAATAATGAGCACTTTTTAAGAGCACTTTTTATTTATATGGTGCATCATACAATTCCGATTTAATTATTAAGAGACAAATAGCAAAGAAAAAATACAAAAAAATAAGAAAATAAAATCATCAACACACAACTCAGTTAAGCTATCTATCTTGAAATCTGCATATTGGCTACTAAACTACATGCATATATGACTTCTACGTAACATAACAGAAAGCAACTTTATAAATAGTCAATCATTTCAATGCTTTGCTTTGCTACAATTCTCAGAAGTTAATATAGAAATGAATATATTCTACCATTTCAGTCTATCTTCATTATCTTTTCTCCAGAGTGGCCTACAAAATACATTTACTCGTAAAACAAATAAAGGAACTAGACTAAACATTATGGATTTTTGCCAATTCTTAAAAGAATTAATGCAACAATTAGACACATGTTACTCTTCACCAGCAATATAGTTTTTTTTTTTTTTTTTTTTAATAAGAACATTGGGTTGCATTACCCTTAATACCCAAAGTATGATGTCCTGTGCGTCCAGAAGATGTTTGAGAGGCCAGTTTATAAGTTCTATAATTGTGTTCCTCTTACTATGTATCCCTGGGCAGTTCCAGACCACATGTATGCAGTCTGCTGTGAAATGTGATCAATGGCAGCAACTGTTTGTATACAGCCACCCCCATTTTTATATTCTACAGGGAGACTGTTGGCAAATACATTTTTATTTATGTTAAGTTTTAGTATATTTTGTAATGCACTTTCTTCTGTATCTGTATTTAATAATATAGTCCGTCTTACCCTAATTTATTTAACTAATGGGAATGTCTTCTTCCTGATAGCTTTTTATAAAAATATCTTAACTGTAATTCCCCTATGACTGTTATCTCCTGTATCCTGAACTTTCTTAGCAGCTTCAGCATGGGATCATTGGGAATTTCTTTCAATTCATCTCCATTTGAGATAACATTTTTAGTTATAACTATTGCCACCAATGCATTACATTAGTGTCGAGTTAAATTCTCAAAATATTATAATTTTAATGCTATGTTTGTATAACCCTAAATATCGCTGATGAATATAATGCCATTTTGTATCCAAAAATTCTAGAGAATATTCTAGTGAATTTTACTGTTTTTATTTTACAGCATTTTGAATATATCTCCAACAACATACAGATTAATTTATTCTTTCCCTCACTGTCCTGCATCTTGTTTTGAATCAAAGATTTTTATCCCTTTGGGTACCAAATGTTGTTGTCGTCACTACATTCTTTCTTGTTTATGCTACACCATTGGAGCACTGCCAAAACTAATTGTAGCCAAAATATAATGGAATCTATCTGTAACTTCTAAATATTTGTCTTTGTTGGGTAATCCAATACTTCCATGTTGAGTGGAAGGAACAATTTTTGTCTTACTATTCTTGGATAGTAACCAGCCTAGAAGAAACTGAATATTGAAGACTGGGATTTTGCACAGTTTGAGGTATAAATTAGGGTCAGCATCTGAAAAGAAATAGTGTCTTTGACAGGCTGAACATTTTAACTATCTATACCTTTGCAATAAATTGGAATTTGTTTTGTTTCTACCTAAAACTTTCTAAAACAATGTAGCATATAGGGGTATTGTGTTCATTTCTGTGATATCACTTATATTGAATGTCATAATGGTGCGCAAGTACTTTATTCTACAACAATTATCCAACCTTCTTTTTTGTTTATTAGGACAATTCTGCTACTTTAGACAGATGGAAAAGTACTGTTTTATCTTCTTTAATCATTAGTCCAGATGTGTTTGTTTTAAGCTTCTGAATGTGATTGAGTACTATGAAAAACAGGATTCAGGCTGTTTAATCCATACCACACAGTCATGTACAAACCATGCTGAGATTACATTTAACACCTTGGGATTTGAATAAATATATGTGATAAAGTATTTTACTGTAAATAATAAGAACACTTCTGTTGCGATTAGGAATACCAAAGAAGATAATGTGAATTCCTGTCTCATATCCCTTTCTAGATTTCATATCTAGTAGGTGACCACCACAGCTGATATCTCTTATATTTTATGAATCCCTGATGTAGCAGGGATAACAGTCCTAGGAGGACATTGATTAGTTTATTAGTTACAATCTGTATGTACATTTTGGTTTCTAATTGTAAATGGGAGACTGGCCTCTAGTATGCCAGACTGGTAATGGACTTATTTAGTTTGAGAAACATTAACATTTTGGTTATCTGGTATCTAATAAGGGGGGAAACCTCTTGCTTATCCTTTCTTTTAAGTGGGGATTGAGTTCCTATTTATATTCTTTGAAAAACATCAGGAGTTAGGACATTCAGTCATGGAGTTTTTCCTGACGTGTATAGCTCTCAGAATTTCTCCCCAAGTAATGGGCTTCATTAGGTAGGCCTTGTCCAATGAGAAAATTTGCCCAGAGGTTGGTCTGACAGAAATGTTTTAATACTATCTTCTTCAGAGGTGTCATGTTTATTTGATTGATCTATATCATCTCTAGCCAATACTTTATTGCTAGTGATATGGTCACTTCTCAGGTATTATTCTTGTCTGTTAACTCCAAAATTGCCACATCCCATCTTCTTTCCTGTAATCTATTGGCAATGAGGTTTGTAGGCAGTCATTCCTTTTCTCGATAATATTATTGAACTATTTCCTATGTTTTAATGTATTTCCTCTTTTATTTGATTGAGCAATGATTAATTATGGTAATGTCTTTGCATTTGTCCATCTTATACATTCTTTCTACTCAACATTTTTTCTAACTTAACTATTTTTGCCTTTCCTGCATCTGTTTTCTAGTTATTGATTGTGCAGTTTCATTTATCTTCAGTTTTAAATATATCCATTTCATGTTTATAGACTATATATTTGTATTGATTGATATCTAATACTGTTTTATGATCAGTGTTAAATGCTATGCTCAGGCTTCTTAACCAAAAGTAGATCCAAGTGCCAGTTGAACTGTTGTCTTTATTCAGTTTTATTCATGAATATGGTATTTGCAGTAGAATGATCTAACCACAATGTGGGTTTAATTTTTATCATTAGACTATTTTAATTGAATGTCTAAAGAATAACCACACCTTTATTCTAGTAACAATGCCTTTTCTGGTGCTAGGTATGTGAAGTCTCTTAATTGCGGGTTTAATTCTTTCCATCCAATAATAAGGTCAAATCCTTTGGGCACAGTTACCCTCAAACAGGTAACATTGGGTTTTCTGTTCCTGAGGGAAGCCTGTCTGTATTTGCATGTAGTACTATATTAAAATTAAGATTTTAAGAGAGTTTCAGAAGCTCAAGAGGTACCACACTTATCTTTAAGGCTGCTGGTTTTATTCCCTCTCCAGAAGACTGGCTTTTTGATACACTGCAGTGCAGCATGGGGGGGTGTACTCCTGGGTGTGCCATCCTTCAAATGAGACATTAAACCAAGGTCCCATGTATTTGAGTTGGTGGTAATTCAGGTGAACATATAAGTTCCTATAGCAATTAATGAAAACAGTAAGGGGAGTTTCCCAGTAGCCTAACCAAATTTTCCCCTAGTAGTATAAATACACTTCAGGTTTTCTCAGGAAAGAGGCCACAAACCTAGTGAGAATAATAAACATCAACAAAGGATAAATAAAATAGGTAAAAATTCATGAAATCTCATCCAATAATGATACCTTTCCCATAATCTGCCCATTTCTCACAATTTTGTGTCATTAATATTAGGGGCCATACAAATTTCACTGGTTATGTTATTATTTGGATCATATCCTCTCTTTATCAGTTTGTGCCTTTATTTTTATCCATCCCAAAGAATTTTATATCAGAATACTAATGTCACTCTTTGCAGAATTACAGAAATTAGAAATTCTTTAACTTTTCCAATCTCTTAACAGTCTGTGTACATCTTCTTGCTTAAGCTTTGTTTCCTGTAGATATCATAATCTGATTTAGATCTGTCCAATTATATTCAATAATCATCTTTCTTTTGAAGGTTAGTGCAGCTGTGCATGAATGCTGCTTGTTATTGCCTTGTTCTAGTTAAAAACGTTACTTGACGTGCACACGATAAGCTTCTTTCCATAGAGTCCTTAAATTTTTTCTCCAGAGATCTTTGCTCTAAGATTTATATAACAGAAGCAAGTAACTGGCTAGATCACTGTTGTAAATATAATTTCCCCAACATTCTAAATTTCCCAGAGCTTGTTGTATATGCTAAGACATGTTTTCCTTTATAACATACATGTATTATGAGCATTGAATAGACTTATTAATTATACTTATTATTGATATTTCAGCCACTAAAAGTCTTATCCATAGATTTCCATGCAGTCTGTGTAACCAGCATATGTATCAATGATGTAAATTAATGTATGCTTGTCTATGTCATAA
Organism: Protopterus annectens; assembly: GCF_019279795.1. NCBI lineage: Eukaryota > Metazoa > Chordata > Ceratodontiformes > Protopteridae > Protopterus > Protopterus annectens. The sequence continues at coordinate 195,285,839 of NC_056732.1, forward strand.
GTGATTATTTAAAAAAGATGTTTCTTATTTAAAATAAATTGTCAGCATACTGCAACACATATTATATGATACAAAAGGTACCAATCTATTACAAGAATGTAATATACCAACATATAACAATAATGTAATATGAGTATCTGTGAGGTAAAGCAAAGAAATATGATATCAATTAGTTGCACATTCAGCCAATTCTGATCTCTCTTTAATGCAATTCCAGTCAAATGAGTACTTTAGCGGTCCATTAGTGGTCTAAACTGTAGAAACTGATTGCTACAGTTTAAAAAGAAGAAATTAAAAAAAAAACACCAAAACATGAGCACTTTAGTGGTCCATGCAAGCAGGATAATTGTAGCAACTGTTAAAAGAAAACACAATTTTTTTTTAATTAAATCTGTTAAAGGAGGGTTGGAGATAGGACACAGAAATGGAATGTGAATGGTTGGGATAGGGGTGTTATGCATCTGTCCAGCTGGTTGGTGTGCCAGTAGAAGGAATGTCTTTTTTTTTCTTTTTGCTCTTCAAAAGAAGCACTGTAGGAGCATAGCTCTAACTGTAATAAGCCAATATTCATCAGCTTATTACAGTCAAGTGCACTTTTTCTTTTTTTGCTCTTCACTTGACGAGCTGAGGGAGGTGGAAGCTGGCACTGGTTAATAGTACCAGCCAGGGCACTGGTTGAACCAGCTATGTTTTTGCTTATAACCTCAATTCCTCAATTTCTGCTCCTGTAAAGTCCAACTCTGTTAACTCTGCCTCATCAACTGATGGTACTGCCCTACTGGGTTTTGTTTTGTACCAGTATTTGTTCATATTTGAGCATATCAAAATGTCTACTTTTTTTTTTCTGCTGGGAAGTTATATCCATTCTTTTTACAGATTTAATTGATTGTGTTCTCTTTCTGGTGCCTGTTACCACATCTCCCTCATTGCCCATATTTGTTTGTTCCTCATCTGAGAAAAGCTTTTTCCTCAAACTCTGTTTTTGCTGCTCTAAATATTTATATTTTTTGTGGATTTTGTGGAAGTGTATATGTGGACTATATTGTCTCGTATTACATAAAGCTGTGCTGTGAAACCCAGCTAAACCAAAAATCCTTTTTCCTTGAAATGTCTTGCATATGGTGCAAAGGCCTTCATCCTAAGAGATATGATTGCACTATAATATGCTACTATACACACTGCTGTGTTGTCAGTCTTAAGGTCAGGATCCAAATTTCCTACTTACTGACATAAATTAGGCATTCAAATCTGCATTGTCTGGGGTATTCTTTACACTTGTGATAATCCTGTATGCTCTTTCTATTACACACTCTCATAGCCTTTGAGAGCAAGTGTGAAGCGGGAATCTGGAAGTTCCTCAGTAAACCTTTCAAAAAGAAAATTTAAAATTTGTCCAAAGAGAAGATCACGGCTTTAAGGAATCTAAGCAATGACAAGACTAGAAGAGTCATGAAGGCTGATAAGGGTGGGAGAATTATGGTCACAGACCAGTCTATTATATTAACAACATCAAAAGCATGCTTAGGAAAGCCTGGGAAAGAATTTGGTGTTCCATGGCTTCGCGCTAATCAGTTTTCGAACTTCACAGTTCGAACATATGGTGTTCAAACTGCTGAAGTTTCGATGAACTGATAGGAACCCATCACAAAAAGGATCTAAGCACAGTGGAAATGGCTTACAGTAACATTAATGAAGAACTTAGGAGGATGCAAGAGAAGGCTCTATTTTTACTCAAAGAATTTTTTATTAAAATTTTTTCCTTATTTTCAAATAGCTTGAACCATAAATAGTGAAACATAAAAACAATATAACATAATCAACTAGTCAACTATTTACAAAAGAAACTATATACAATCTATAACATCACGTTTCCATATACAATAATGCAATTTGTGTATATGTATTAAGATGCTGTGCTGACTAATCAGATCAATTTGTTTTGTTCAATATATCATCAACTTTCTTCCAATAAGTGATTTATGATGTTGTCTTATCAGTTCTTTTCTTTATGGTTGCTACTTCCTTCTAGACGCAAAGACTGTGATTTTCATGAAATCTTGAAAAGTTGGTGGTGCTTTATTCTTCCAGTAAGTTGCTACGGCTTTATGTGCAATGGCAAGCAATGTCTCCAGTAAAGGATATTTTACTTTTGGGACACATTGTGGTATGGGTACATTAAAGAAAACTAATGACTTGAGTAACTAAAAAGTATTATTAAAAATTGAAAGAAATAATTATAGGTTCATAGGTAGGGACTAGGCTATCAGCCCAAGGGCCTAAGTAAGCCTAGCCAACAAAGTTCCCTGGCTTACGCCAACCCAAGAAAGTTAATTTCCTGTGCCCCTGTCAAGCAGAGCCACAGAAGTGATCCCCGGGGTGTATTTCCTATTTCCCATTCACTCATCAGGATTTTTCTTGAAGAGTGTTAATGAGGAACTTTACTTGACATAGATGGGTAGCTTGTTCCAGAGTATGGGAAGTCTCTGGAACAGGAAACTATCCCTCCAGCAAGTCCTGTTTATTGTGGTGACAAGGTTTAGGTCCCTAGAGCATGTAGCTCAGAGGGATTGGGATTTCTTAAGGTATAGCATGTCCAACAGCTCTGGGTTTGACATAGCTTTATATGTTAGGTAGAGATCACCTCGGAGTAGGCAATATGCTACAGAGTAAAGCTGGTGTTTTTTGAGATGGTCAATGTAGGGCATCTGTTTGAGGCCAGTAATCCTCTTTGTGAGGTACTTCTGTGGCCTTTCCAGCTGCTGCAGATGTCTTATCAGGTACATTCCAAAAGGGGCGTTGTACTCTATAATGGGTCTAATGAGTGTCGAGTAGAGGGGAACAATTACCTCTTTTTTCCAGGATGAGAACCCTTTTGTGATGAGGTATGCCACGCAGAAGGATTTCCTGACTACTGTGGAAAGTGATTATCAAAGAAGAGACTACTGTCCACGTGGGTCCCAAGGTCTCTTATCAAACACTCGGCTTTAAGAAAACTGCCACCTATATGGTAGTTTATGGGTACAGAGTTTTTACCAAAGGGGATAACAATGCACTTTTTGGCAATGAGCTTGAGGCCATTGCTCTGACACCAGGCATCTGTCTCAGTTAGGCCCTTCTGTAGGATGTCCACATCATTTGGGGACTCGACTATAGCTCCTAGTCTGCAGTCATCTGCGAACTTCATTAGCCAGCGGCCTTCTGTTTTAGCCTGCACTTCAGAGAAGTAGATACCAAACAGAAGAGGTCCCAGGACTGAACACTGTGGTACTCCGATTGTCACTGGTTTGAAGTCAGATTTGGAGTCTGCAATTTTTAAAGTGTGGGTTCTGTCAGTGAGCCAGTTGGCAACCCATCTTGTGACATAGGGATTTATACCTAGTTTAGTGAATTTAGCTATAATTCCAGAATGGGGGATGGTGTCGAAAGCCTTGAGGAGGTCGAGATAGGCTGTGTGAACCACCTTACTCTCGTCTACGACTCTGGTGACTGCCTCAAAGAAGTCAACCAGGTTCAGGAGGCATGATCTGCCTTTCACAAACCCGAACTGAGTGGGGTCTAGAGTTTAATTTCAAACCAATATTTATTCGGTGAATGACAATCAAAAAACATGTGTTCCCAATCTGCTTTTGTATGCGTTTACATCTCCAACAATCAGTATGTTTCTCATATATTAGTTCTAATCTATGAGGGATTAGAAAGTCTCTATGTAGGAATTTCTGTGCATATAGTTTCCACTGAATTGACTTGGTAATAAGACTTGGTGATAAATGGATTATTTCGTTTTAATTTGTATCAGGATCCTTTTGATTAGCCTGATTATAATAATTCCAAGGGTCTATATTGCAACGTCAAACTCACAGGAGTCCGGACATCGTAATATCGAACCCAAATGTCCAAAATACAAAAATAGTGAAGCCACGGCACACTAACTTTTTTCCCAGAGAAAAAAAATCAGTGGGCAGTTTTTGGGGCTTTGCTATTTCCTCCACTGTAGTGTGATCTTGGAGTTGGTATATTTAAGTTTAAGTTTAAAGTGTAAGTGGGGATTTTTTTGTAACGGAACAGCGATTTTTTTCCCTAGGAAAAAATCGCTGTTCTGTGTTTTCATAATTACTAGGTTTCGTACTTCACAGTTCGATATTACAATGTTCAAACTCCTGTGAGTTCTACGTTGTATAGTTTTTTTATTTCTTTAAGTGTCTTATGAAGTTTGGATAGATATCCTTGTCCTTTATAAGTATTATTTATTAAAAGTATCGCAAGATCTATTTACTTAGGAATATTATTTTTAAAAGTTGGTGTCATCAATACCAGTTTATTTGTGATATACTGTCTTATTTGTTGTACTTTTGATTTGATCTAGTGTGATTAATGTATTGCCATTGAGTATTTGATACCAATATATCACTTCTTTTTCTTTAAGCTCTTTACATATATTTGAATCAAAGGTAGTTATACATTCTTGTGTATAAACCATAGGATGTAATATAAAAAAACATGTCTTTATATCTGGGTTCATGTTTATATATTTTCTAAACAGTGTTATTGTTTCAGTAACAATTATATACTTTGTTTTTATACTTTTATTAAATATTATGTTACCTCTTATCATATTATAAAAGACTTTTGTTGGATTTATATTATATTGTTTATGGGGTGAGTTACTAATGTTATTACATATAGATTCATGAATTAATTTTCCATTTGGCTGTATAGGTTGAGTTCAGCCATAGACTAACTGTTTTAGTAATAGATGCCAATGAATAAATCTCTATATCTGGTAGATTAATTCCACCCTTCTCCCACACTTTTAAATGATTGTTAAGCATAATTCTAGGCTTATTGGTAAACCAAAGGAAATTCAGCATAATTTTATTGTATTGCTGTTGGCATCACAAAGTCACATTAAAATATAGCTGATCCCCCATATAGACCTGTGGTAGCCAGTGGTTGTTTGATAACAGAATCTTTCTCAATATTCCTAGAAGTACAGATTAAACCACTTGTGGAAAGAAATAAATCCCACATATTAGGCACCCTTGATTTCATCAAAAAGATTAAAGGCATACCCATCTGTGGCAGCACTATCTTGCTAACTATAGATGTAGAAGCACTGTGTACTGTGCTTCCACATCAATACTGCATACAAGCAAATATTGAATTGTATCCCTGGAGAGAGTAAGATTCTGGGTAAGCTCTTGGACATCCAGCTGAGTCACAACTGTTTCAGTTTCCATGGTGAGTTCCTCAGACAAAGCATTGGCATAGCCATGGGTGCAGCCACGGCAACCAGCTTGGCTAATGTATTCCTAGGAAAATGTGAGGAAGAGACAGTGTTCCAAAGCAGGTACATGATTCTATCAAATGTTACCTACACTTTATAGATGACATTTTTACATTATAGAAAGGAGAAGAATCCACCTTGGAAGAATTTTTTGACTCCATTAATCAATTCACTATCTTCCTAAAATTCATGTGTGACTACAGCAAAACAACAGTTAACTTTCTGGACCTCACCATAACTAAAGTTCTAGAGAAGGACACCCTAATTAACAATTTCCTTAGGAAATCGTCTCAAGTAAATATGATGCTATACAACAGAAGCAGGCATCCTCAATTAACAAAAAAGAGTGCTGTAAAATTCCAGGAATTAGAATGGTGAGGGTATCAAAAGACTTAAAAGATTTTTCTACCAACAGAATAAATGCACAAAGACACTTCTTTGTCAGGGGCTATGGGGAAAATGCTTCACAACGTCCTGGAGCCAATTAGAATTCTGAAGCAACAGAATGACCCAAGTCTGAATTATTCCCCAGGTAGGATTGCAAGGGAATTTAGACAGAGATATAGACAAAAATGATGAAATGAGAAAAAGAAGCATGGCTTTAACATTCACCACTGACAAAGAAATCAGTAAAGTAAATGTAGATAACTGAGCCACCATTTCTGAGTACAAACAGCTAAGAAAAATACTTGAACTCCAGCCCACTTTTGTGTTTAAAAGAGCAAAGAATGTAAGAGACTGGGTTGAGAGCAAAGGCAAAACCATGTAGAACAATAGTGGGACCTTCAAATGTGGACCACCCTACAATATGTTTTGTGAATACCTGAGCAACTCTCATTTCCTTTGTCACAACTCCAGTAAGACTTATTAGACACAGATGGTGTGATTGTAATACTCAGCTTGTCATATACAGGGCCCAATATGGCAGAGGTTTGTATGTGGGCAAAACTATTAACAAACTAAAGGTCAGAATGGCCCACCATTTATCAGACAAAAGACTTAAAGTGCTCAAAAATCCACTGGCAAAGCATCATCTGGAAAACCCTAGACATGACACATTCAGCTTTCATGAACTGAAGAAACTGGAGGAATAGGACCTTTTGAAGGTAACAGGAATTCCATCATGGAGAAGATGGAGCTCCAATGGATCATCCAACTAAATGCTTGCCTAGAGTCAATACTTGCATTTCTATCGGAAGTGTTTTAATGCTAATAAAGCTAAATCACAGTCTGTTTTATTGAGTCTGATTGGAGGATTCTTGAGCTGTCTCAGTTAATGGCTTTTTACCAAGAGCATTATACTTTTGTAATACCTGTATGTTTGAAGTCAGTAATAAATGTTAATTCTCATGAGCCCCATACAAGCGGGCACAGTAAAATAAGGCAAATCATTCTGCACCCAAACAAAAAGGTCCGATAAAAAGGCAGACACCTAGGCACTTTGATTTTTTCTGATGGATCTGAAGATGTCACATGGTGAAAGCATTTTAAAATGCTAAAATACTAGAGAATCATTGGTAAATGTTTTAGCTTCCTTAAGTAATATTCTGTTTATTGCTACTTTATATCTACAATGAAAAAAACCTCTGTTTTATTGTTTATTAATCCTTTACTTACCTTGTAACAATATTTTTATACTTTGTATATCTGTGTGGAGCTTTTCTCCCCGGGACCTCTACTGAAAATGGAAATATGTCCAGCTAGACTAGCCCGGTCAACAAATGTAAAATAAATAATAAATAAATAATAAAATGGAGCAGGACATTTTGTTCAATTAAATAGTAAGGTTCTATTTAAACAGGGGAAAAAGAATTAGCCTGTTCGAACAGGCTTATTTGTTGTTAGATTAATCTTGAATATGGTTTACCAATATTATATAACACAGGTACTCTACAAAGATAGGGGAAGATAAGCCAGCTTGGGTACCCACCCATTGGTGGACATTTGGTCATATTCATATTAGGTATATATTACCTCCACCGATTGAAACACACCTCTAACTTGATTATTCTGACCACCTTCTCTCACAAAGTCCTTACAACCAGGGCAGGGATTTCTGTAAAACCATTAAAATTTAAATGCAAGAACCCTCATCCATCTGTGAAGACTAAGTGAAATAAAACAGCTTTTCTAAGACCAGTCCCAGTTGCCTTATTCCTCTGAAGAGGAGGGGGAGATAAGCTAATTGTGGTCAGCTGTGGGTCAGAATTGTTTGTATCCCAAACTAAGTATTTTCTTTCTATTATAGGGATGTTTCTGACCCAATAATCTTATTAAGTTCTTCTTTTGAGAACCCCCTTGAATAATTTTTTCCCCATTTTTAGTAGTCTCAAAATGTGCATATTGTTACATCTGGCTCCATTCTATGTCATTTATTTTTGTATCTATCTCATAAAATGCTTGCTTGAGTTGACATACTTGGGTTTCCTGTCCCTGGATAGTTTGCTTGTTCACTACAATCTCATTATGCTAGGCTGATAAAATTAATTGCATATGGGTGAGTAGAGCCTCATGGTTAGTGGAGTCCATACAGTGGCTTACATCATTTATCATTTTTGAGAGGGTGTCTACTTTTTCTTAAATTACTTCAATATCATCAGAAATTTGGCAGGAGCAGCCATATTTGCTTGATGGATAGAGAAGGAAAAAATTCACAAAAGAAAATCTAATAAGGCTATGTGTTTTAGATAATTTTCAAACAGATAGTGAGTTTCCTTTCCAGTTTATGTATTTGTAATCTTTATATGAAAGGCATTTTACTTTAACTTATGCTTGCTTTTATATGAAGAACCCCACGGAGGGATGAGGGCATCAGAGTAAAGCTTCTAACATGTTTGCTTTCCTGTGAATGGTTTCCAAGCTATTTATTAGCCTTCCGAATGTTAAGCTTCTTCCAGTATTAGATGCCACGTGGTTATTCTGACCCCCTCTCCTCACAAAGGCCTTATAACCAGCAGGAAAGGCTAGATATAGCAAGTGAAGCTAGACAAAGCAAGCTATATCTAGCCTTTTATGCCAGCTACAGCAAGTGAAGCTAGACAAGGCAAGCTCCAAATTATAGGTTCACATGTTCATAGGGTGATACTAGGCTATTGGCCCAGAGGCCATTATAAACCTGCTCAAGAATTTCATCCATGTCCCACAAAGTCAGCACTTGTTTTCCCTGTCCAGCAAGGACACAGGTGAGATGGCAGGGTGCATTTTCTGTTTCCCATCAAGTCGTCCAGGTTATTCTTAAAGAGGGCTAGTGGGGTACTGTGCTTGACATGGAGAGGAAGTCTCTTCCACAGATGGGGGAGTCATTGGGACACAAATCTATTCCACCAAGTTCTATCAATGTCACAGACTAGGTTGAGACCTTGTGTGTGTGGGTTGTATGAGTGGAGTTTGACTTACTGATATCCAGCAACTCCATCAAGGCTGAGTCTGAGATGGCCTTGTATGCCAGACACAGGTCTGCTCTGGGCAGTCTCTATGAAACTGAGTAGAGGGACAGGGCTTTTAGCCTATCTGTATAGGTTAGGTGTTTGACACCCTGGATTTTTCTGGTCAGGAACATCTGTGGTCGCTCCAACTGCTACATGTGCTTGGCTAGGTACATGCCGAAGGGGACATTGTACTTGATGATGGGTCTGATAAGGGAGGAGTACAGGGATGTTATGACCTCCTTGTTCCTGGATGAAATGCCTTCATTTATGAGGTGGGCCATGTAGAAAGCCTTCCTTACAACAGAGGCAACATGGTGATCAAAAGTCAGGTTGTTATCAACCTGGGTGCCCAAGTCCCTCATGACTAATTGCATGCTTAGTACATTGTTATTAACATGATAATTAGTGGGGACACCATTTTTCCCAAAGGGAATAATGATGCATTTTTTGGCATTCAGTTTGAGGCCATGCTTCTGGCACCAGTCATTAGTTTGGTTAAAGCCCTCTTGGAGGATGTTAACATCACTAGGGGAATTTATGACAGTGCCCACCTTGCAGTCATCTGCAAACTTTGTCAGCCACAGACCAAAGGTTTTGGCTTGCACCTCAGAAAAGTATATCCCAGAGGAGTCCCCAAGACTGATCCTTGGGGGTATGTAATTTGTTAGAGGCCTACTACTAGAGGCGGCTTCCTCTATTTTGATTGAGTGGGTTCTGTCAGTGAGCCAGTTAGCTACCCATCTGGTAACATATGGGTTAATGTCTAGCTGGGAAAGTTTATCTATTATGCCCTAGTGGCGAATAGTGTCGAAGGCTTTGGCTAGGTCAAGGTAGGTGGTGTGTACTGTCTTGCCTCATCCATGACTTTGGTGACTGTTTCAAAGAAAGCAACTGTCTGTATATTTTGATGACTAACAATGTTCACTTTTATATATTGCTAATATGATCTTTATTGGGTACTGTTCTATTATGCACAAAATACTGCTCAATAACAAAGTCTTTACTTTACATTATGTATTATTATTGTTGTCTGTTGCATTAATTAAGTGGAGCTTTTCTCCCCAGGTCCCCGCTGTAAATTGACCTCATCCAGTCAGACCATCCCAGTTAACAAATATAAAATAAATAAACAAACTAAGTTTAACAGGCATGATCTCCCTTTGACAACACCAAACAGTGTGGGATCAAATGTTTGGGGGTTGCCAAAGTCCTTGTTTATAAGGTCCATCATAATGCGTTCCATGGCCTTGCAGATCAGGCTAGTTAGGATGATGGGCCTATAATTGCCTGGGTCGGTGGGTGCTCCTCCTTTGTGCAGAGGAATGACGATGGCTGTCCTCCATTTTGCTGGGATGAAGCTGGTGCACAGGCTTTGGTTGAATAGGTTGTCAAGTGGTGCTGAGAGCTCTTGCCTCAGTTCATGTAGTACAGAGCCAGGGATGTTGTCAGGTCCCATGGAGGCTGTATTTTTTTGCTTTAGGAGGGCATTAATAACCTGCTCCCTGGTGATGAGGGGAGGAGGGCAGGTGCTGGGGATGTCCTGGTTTACTGACGGTTTACAGGGGGAGGTGAAGTTTTCACTGAAGTTGTCTGCCAGCAGGTTGGCTATATGTATGGCATTTTGTATGTGGTATTCTTGATCACCAGTTCAGAGCAGATTTGGGAGTTACCTTTGAGATTGCAGACGTATGTGAAGAAGGTCTTGTGATTATCCTTAGTGGATGTGGCCAATTTGGACTCGAAGTCAGCCTTAGAGGATTTCACCAGTGACCTTATTTGCTTGCTCAGACAATGGAGAGATTGCTTCCAACTTGGAACCTCCTCCTTCTTGGTCCTGGACAGCAATTTTTTCCTTTTATTATAGAGTTTATTGCTGCTGTCCACCAGACAGGTTTCCTCTTCCTTGAGGAAGATGATTTGGTCCTGTCAGGTATTGCTGAGTCCATGCAGCTATATAGGTGCTCATATAGTTTTTGGTTTAGGCTTGGACATTAGTGCTTGATTCAGCTGAAGGGATGGTGGCTGTGAAGCTGTTTATTTTATTATTTTATTTATTTATTTAACATTTGTTAACCGGGAAAGTCCGACTTGAAACAAAGCCAATTTTCAGCGGAAGCCCGGGGAGAAAGGGTCTAGATGCATGTCTTTGTAATGTGGGAGGAAACCGGAGAACCCAGAGGAAACCCACATGAATGCAGGGAGGACATGCAGACTCCGCACAGAAGACACAGAAGAATCGAACCAGAGAGCCTCTTGCTGTGAGGTGACAATGCTACTGCTGCACCACTGCGCCGTCCAATTATACCTGGTCTCAGGAGGTTGTAGCCAGCTTTGCAAAAGTTTTTTTTTTGTTTGATCCTGGCAAGGGGGGGGGGGTCAGGGGAGAGTGTGGCTTCAAAAGTAATTGCTTTATGGTCGGATCTTACCAAGGAGCATAACACTGTAGGGGTTCAACAGTGGCTACTCATGTTGGTTAGTGCCAGGTCCAGGATATTTTAACGTCTTGTGGGGGTGTCGACCAGCTGATCCAATACATTGGCATTGACAAAGTCAAGGAATCTCTGGGCATTCATGTTTGAGCTAGAATAGGCCTTCCACTCTGTGGTTGGGTAATTAAAGTTGCCCAGGATCAGGGTAGATGGCTGAATCTTGTTGGATTCAAGTAAGTCCAGATAGGTGGAGTTGGCCTTCTGAGACATTGTTGGGGGTCTGTATCTAGCTATGATTTGAACAGGTGTTTTGTCAATAGTTAACTGCACCTGGAGTGTCTCCTCTGTGTCATACTGTTTGACCAGCCTGGAGGTGTGTATGTCTTTGATAAATATTGAAAATCCACCTCCTTTGGCTTTGCAGCCCTCTGTTTGGGGTCTGAAAATATGCTAGGACAAGTAACCTGGTAAAGCTGGGGTGCTCTCCACAGCTTTGAACCAGGTTTCAGTGACACCAGAAACTAAGCAAATTGTTAAAGTCAGTCATTTCCTGTTTGTACAGAGGCATCTTTCTGGGTGACAGTAGGATGCTGCTTAAGGCTAGGGACATGCCTGCCTGGAACACATATTCAGTGAGCTCAATCATGTCTCTCTTCATGTAGTCCAGAGAGGTACGTCTCAAGTCATTCACACCAACATGGATTATGACAGAGTCATAACAGTACCTGTCATTGAGGGACTGGAGTGCGTGAGTGATATGGTGGATTCTAGCACCTGACAAGCACCTTACTGTGACTTTCCCCTTGTCTACCCTGGTGAGGAGCACATCTGTATGTCTCATGATAGAGTATCTTATGACTAGTACGTTGGGTTTGTGGCTGGCCTTAGAGAATGTGAGACAGAGGTATGTGTACTGTGTGGTGCTTTGTGAGGTGGGTTGTGATGTTTGTGTGTATGTGTGTGTGTGTGTGTGTGTGTGTGTGTGTGTGTGTGTGTGTGTGTGCGTTTTCCTCGGAGGTCTCTTTTATTTAGGTATGTTTTTGTTGAGAACCTCCACATATGTAGGAATGTACTGTACAGGTGTAGGTGGCATTATAGGTGTGGTGTTTGTGGTGTTTGTGCAGACAACTTTCTCAGTGCTAGATGTACTGGCTTGTGATTGAGACAGCAAGGATTCTAGGTCCTTAATGTAATTGCATCTCTCACATATTGTGTTCCTAGGTGGTAGAAAAAGAGGGTTGTCCGTGCACATGATGCAGTTGCTACACTGTCTCAGGATGCCCGTATCAACAAGACTAGCCAGAGAAACCACAGGAAATTGTCTGTCCATGGTTGTCAGAATCTGTGGAAGAGAGGTAAAGGATGGTAGAGTAGGTACTATCAGAACAGAGTACCTATAGGTGTGAGTAGGGCTGGATAAAATCACAGAAGTTGCAAGGGAGGGTGTCAATTACACAGGCATGCTGGTAAGGAAAAAAAATGCAACTGAGATACCTCGCAATGGGTTAAAACAGTGCAGCAGCAGTGTGCAATGAGCAAACAAGTGCAACACCCTACAAACACAGTGTTTAAATACCAGAAAAGATGGCAGAATCTAGAAGCTGGACTTACTACCCAATCCTGTTAGCCCCTGCTCTTTCAACCAATCACTAGTGCTAGAGAAAGTCAGGCAACCCTATTACTCTCACTAACAGCAAAAACAAGACACTACCAGCAGAAGATGGCTGCCAGAAACACAGGAAACTCAACAAGCAAAACAACCAGGCCTAGATAATAGCAGGTCTCTATCCAGAATATGCTACCTGACTAGAACACAAAACCTCACAAAAATTCACAGAAAAGCACAGATAGAGCAATACAACTCTTGGTATGAAAAAGCAGTTTACAGTTAAGTAATTCAATAAAAATGCAATTACAGTAATAAAATACTATGTAGCAATGAAAATACAGTTAAAACAGTATAAAACAGTGCAAAAATGCAATGAAACAGTAAAAAAGCTTTATAATAGTGAAAAATGTAATAGATTAGCTGTCTAGCACAACTATAAGCATTAAGAAGTGCAATTCAATGAAATAAATGTAAGAAAAAACTTATTCTGCTCTTGAACCCTCAGGGAATTTCTGCTTTGTCATAGTGATGAATCCATACCTCTCAACCATACCAATTTACTCGTTTTTTACCGAGTTTTGGGGTCCAAATGAAGGGGAGCCACGATTCCCGAGTGGCACCCCTTCAATTCTGATTTTTTTCTCATGTTTTTTCCCAGTTTTCAAATTTCAGCACTTTTGGAGCTGACATCATCACGTGCACAATTATGTCAGTTCTGTCAGGGCTATCAGCCAGTTGTATATGTGTGTGAAAATGTCCCCTTTATAATACACCTGGTGGCTAGAGGTACTGAGGCTCAAACCTTGTACCCTGGGTATATGGTAAAAGAGCCTAATGTCCCTAGCCACCACCACTTGTGAATTTTTTGTTCTGTTCCTCATAAACTCTGTGGTTTTAGGATGTTTGTGACAAATCACTGAAGGTTGAATTTAGTGATTAATGACAGGCATTTGAATTTCAGACTTCATATTCTTCAGAAAATAAATGGTAACAAAACCCTATTATTCTAGCAATTTTCTAAGTTTATAAGATCAGTATTTGAAAATTGTACCTAGTTTGGGGCAAGTTTCAGTCTTCCTATCTTTTGGGAAACAAGCTGATGATTTGGCATAGTGGTATGTTGCTCTGACTGTAGTGCACAGAGGCCTGTGTTCAAGAATTGCCAGTGAAATGCATGGTAGTAACACAGCATTTTATTCTATCAACTTTTCAAAATTATACAAGCAATGTTTAAAATGTCTCCCTGGTTTTTGGCCTTTTGTCCCCACCCCTCAAAAAAAAACTTAAATTGAAAATGAATGCAAGAAGCTGTGCAAGATGCCTATGCCTTACACTATTGTCATTCTATTTTACATGTATAGTGTGTGTGTGTGTGTGTGTGTGTGTGTGTGTGTGTGTGTGTGTGTGTGTGTGTGTGTGTGTGTGTGTGTGTGTGTGTGTGTGTGTGTGTGTGTGTGTGTGTGTGTGTGTGTGTGTGTGTGTGTGTGTGTGTATGGAAGACTTTTTTGATGGAAATGTTCTGAATTGGTCAGTTTTGTCATCACTGTTTCATGCATTTTCTTTCATTGCCTACTAAAAAAATGTTCAAACAATAAATTTAAAATGTGCTCTCTCTAACAAGTGTGCTCTATTATACAAGGAATATAATTTACTAAAGTCAAGAAGGTATATCAAAGAACACGTGTATGTTTCTTGTTTTGTGTGCAAGAGGGCAGTGATCTGAAAATAACCCAAAAAAGTAATCTTTATCCACCACTGGCCAGATGCATTTTCTTTGGATGTGGTGTAGGTTTCAATGCTATTTTAATGAGTGTGAGTTTCAAGGGCAGAGAAGTTTTAATGCCAAGTCTATTTTTATTGTGAGACAGTATTGCTTTGTTTAACAGATATTACTGTTTCATGCATTTTGTTTCATTGCCTAGTGAAAAAAATGTTCAAACAATAAATTTAAAATGTGCTCTATCTACCAAACATGCTGTATTATACAAGGAATATAATTTATTAAAGTCAGGAAGATGTATGAAATAACACATGTATGTTTCTTGTTTTGTGTGTAAGGGGCCAGTGATTTGAAAACAACCCAAAGGTATTTTTTATCCACCACTGGCCAGATGCATTTTCTTTGGATGTGGTGTAGGTTTCAGTGCTATTTTAATGAATGTGAGTTTCAAGGGCAGAGAAGTTTTAATGCCAAGTCTATTTTCATTGTGAGACAGTATTGCTTTGTTTAACATATGTCTATTGGTGTTTGTGCATTGTGCTGTAAAGTGTAAAAATAAAACCCAAATAATCATTGTAGAAGTAAAGCAATACGCTCACATTAGTGTTTATGGCAAATGGGGCAAAATAGCCAGGTAATGGGACATTGGAATGGCTGCAGGGGGACTCTAGTGCCATATTTTGGCTGTCTGTTCTTCAGTTTGCATGAAAGTTGGTATCCCGCAATTCCACTGGAGTGGGTGGGATTACATAATTGTGTATGCCAATTTTATGTTAAACAGCATACAGATTTGTACCTATTTTTCATGGGCCTTGTCCAGATTTTTGATGTTTCAAGGTTGACAGGTATGGATGAATCACCACTCCTCAGCCCGGTAAAAACAAGCTATTATATATATTTGTATACCTTTAGGAAAGTTCACATTCCTTAAGCTTCCATCTGTTATTTTCTTAGCTGCAGAAGTATTACAAATAGTTGACACACAAGTAATCAAAAGAGTGTAATGTGTTGTAAAAGGTCCAGTTCACAAGACTGAAAGCTCAAAATACTGAAATTCATTTAAATGAGTCCAGAATCCCGAATGTTCAAAATACTGAAAATTAATTTGAATGAATTTCAGAATACTGAAACCTTACAATGCTGAATTGCAAAATACACAATGGCAGTCTGTACGGTACTTTAAGGTAAGTAAAGGGTATATGCCATTTTCTCCACTGTAGTGCAATCCCAGAGTTAGTATATATATATATATATATATATATATATATATATATATATAGTTTGGGGGTGGGGGGCATAGACCCCACCTAGTTTAGTTTTATATCATTTGGTGTCTGTTAACAAGGTAAGTAGTTTTTTTTTTTATTTTGTAAAGAGTTAGTCACTGGTGTTGAATTTTTTGTTTTTATAGTTCTCATTTGGTGAGAAATATTGTTGGTGATATTTGCGGTTTATTTGGAATTGTGAACCTAGGTTGTGTGAATGTTAATGTTATTTGTGATGAAATGTTTGGTATTCACGGATCTGTGCATTTTTTGTTATGTTAAGCAATTCACAGGTGAAGTCTATAGCTTAACATTTTGTATTTTGCAATTCAGCATTGTAAGCTTTCAGTATTCTGAAAGTCAGTCAAATGAGTTTTCAGTAGTTTGAACATTTGGGTTTGTGGACTCCATCAAATGAATTTTAGTATTTTGAGCTTTCAGTCATGTGAAGCGGACCCGTTGTAAACATAGCAGATGAGCTATTAATGTGGAGGGTCAGGCACAAGGAGAAGAACAGATTGGGAGACTTATAGCAACTGCAGAGCAAATTAAGCCAACATAATTTCAAGTTAAATATTAGAAAATGTAAAACAGGAGTCATAAGTCTGAAAAGGGATCATATTCTAAAGTTACAGTTTCTGAATCATGACACATAAATATATGAGCAATACTGGAAATGCCAAGGCCAGAAGGCAAACAAGCATTACAATGGTTTCTATAAATGATACTGTATACTGCAAAATTTGTACATAAAATGTAAAAAATAGCACTGCCTCTAAGAAAGCTGTTACATACAGCATAATTTAGCCTGGGAATGGAGCTATGAACATGAATAAGTTTGGAAATGCTTAATAAAGAGCTGCACCAAAATTATAATAATAATTAAGGGCAAGAGCAGAGAAGAGATCTGTGGGGATGTAGCGATGCTGATTTAGAAATGCATTTATTGAAAAAACATTATCTTGAAAGGCTACTTGAGCAAATGTCACCAGTAATGAAAGAAATGAAGTCTTATGTTTCTTTCGGGAATTAAATGAGTTGTGTCAGGGGCCTAATGTTCAAAGCTAACAAAATAATGATTCACAGTCAACCAAGAGGGCAAATCTTTGAGAATATACTGGAAAGGAATCAACATATATATATATATTATCAGGGAATGTTGACTCAGATGAATCCATTGTCCACAGTTGTACAATCTGCAGTGTATTTATTTATTTTACATTTGTTTACCAGGATAGTCTGACTGGACCAGGTCCATTTACAGAGGAGGCCGGGGGAGAAATGCTCCACAATTAGATTAACATCAACATGATAATACAATAATAATATAACAGTGATAACTGAGGTAAGTACAGACATAAAAAGTCTCATACAATCCACTCTAAACAATAAACAATACATCAGTAGTAAGTGGGAAAATTTACAAAGATAGAGAGTCTCATACATCAAGCTTTAACATTGGATTAGTAAGATAGGATAAAAGAATAAATAATCATATGATTAGACAGGACATATTATACAATTACAAGATGACAGTAAGATACCTAACATATATACAGTAGAGATAGCAGGACAGAAGGTGCAAAGTGTGCTGAGAGTGAGAGATTCATGTGATGCATGGACATAGCCATGTATTCATAAGATGTGATTTGACAGCATTTTTGAAATGTGTGTTAGTGGGGGCAGAGCTCAGAGAAGGGGGGAGGTTATTCCAAGATCTAGCTATGGCATAAGAAAAAAGAGCTTTCCCTGAGTTGTTGTTAGCTTTAGAGATGCAGAGGAGGAATTTTTCAGTAGATCGGAGGGGATGATTAGTTCTGTATGGAGAAAGTAACTGGCTTAGTACTGTTTTTTTTCAGGATGTCTAACAATATTAAAGGCAATGACTAGCTGGTAGTAATTGAGTAGATGGGGAAGCTCTAACCATCGTAGTTCCCTTAAAGATTGACAGTGATGGGTTCTGAAGGTGGAGTTGTTAGCAAACTTGGCAATTTTATTGTAACATGATTCAAGTCTGGTGAGATCAAGTTTTCTGACTTGGGTAAGAATTGGTGTGGCATGCATTAGAGTGGAGAGTAAATGGGGTTCGGCTAGAGTGATCCGTGGCTGTTCTGAGAGGAATTGTTTATGCCTATATAAAGTTCCCATTTTTTGTGGACCTTTTTTATGGTTTGTGAGATATGGATATCGAAGAGTAGGTTATTGTCAATTTCTACACCAAGGGGTTTGGTATAGACAGAGGGAGATATGATGGCAATATTTTTGGAAGAGATTGAAAATGATAGGGGGTAGGTATAGATTTGTTGGGGTGAAAAGTAGCAATTTTGTCTTACTGGGGTTTAGGATTAGTTGGATATCAGTAATCAAACTTTCTACAGAACTAAAGGATCCTTGTGTGAGTTGTTGTAGAGTGAAAAGTGATGGAGCAGAGCAGACAACAGTCAAATCGTAAGCATACTGTATAAGTGAGGCATGCTGGGTGGAGGTATGTAGATTGTTGGAAAATATGGAGAAGAGTAGTGGGCCTAAAACTTAGCCTTGTGGTATGCCTATTGTAGTTGAGAGTAAAGGAGATTGTACACATTGCCATTGAACTGATTGCTGCCTATGTGACAGACAGCTTTTAAACCAGGCAATCTTTCAAGGGCAAAGGATAGGGAGGCCAGGTAGTCTAGAAGTTTAGAGTGTGAGACTATATCAAATGCTTTTGAGAGATCTAAAAATATTGCAGAAGCAAAATTATTGTTATTTCTGTGAAAGTTGATCTGGTTGTTGAAAGAGAGGAGAGCAGTTGTTGTGCTATGATTTTGCCGGAAGCCATGTTGTGTGGAGGAGAGAAGATTGTGTGTGTTTAGGAATTTCATGACTTGAGAGTGAATACATTTCTCAGGCAGTTTAGATAAGGGAGATAGAATGGCAATAGGATGGTAGTTTGAGAATTCATAAGAATTGCCACCTTTATGAAGTGGTATAATATATGAAACTTTCCAGAGTTGGGGGATGTAGGCGTCCTGTATGGAGTGGTTAATGAGGATAGAAACTGGGTAAGACAGAGATTCAGCAGCAATTTGTAGGAATTTGGATGGTGGACTGTCAACTGCAAGGGTGATTGGCTTTAGTTTTAGGAGGAGTTTTTTAATAGTGGAAGTGGGAACTGGTGAGAGAGCAAAGGACAGGATATTGTCAGTGCATTTGGTAGGCATATGTGTATGGTTGTTATTGGATAGCTGAGAAGATGGAGTTAGGATGGATTTTGTAAAGTAGTGATTAAACTGGGATGCTATATCTCTGGTATTGTCTGAGGATGGGGCTGGAGTGGTAATTTTTCCTGGTTTTAGAAGGGAGTTGATAGCATGCCAAAACCTTTGGGGGTCTTTTGAGTGTTTGTTAAGGACCCCAAGGAAATAGTTATTTTTGTCTAGCTTGGTTTGTTTCTTGGCCTGATTTCTGATTTGTTGGAAATTTTGTTTGGCTATGCTAGTGTTATTCCTTTTCCAGATTTTCCAAGCTTTATCTCTAGACTTTAGTAAGGCTCTTGTATCCCTACTCAGCCATAATGCATAGTTTGCCTTGACTCTGATTTTTCTAATGGGTGCAACTTTGTTGAGGACATTTAAGAGAGTGCTATTAAAGTATTTGATGGATTGGTCTAAACCTAGGGTTAGTAGTGGTTTTGGTTAGTTTGTTTTAGAGTGGAGTTTAGCTCCTGTATGTTTAGTTTACGGTCATCTCTAACTTGTCTGAAGGTTATGGGCTTGGGTATGTTGGTGCGTTTGCGAAGGAGAAAAGTAGGGAGATGGTCACTGAGACCATCTGGTAGACAACCTGTCTGGTAGTTTTGCCTGGGGCAATTGACTAGTGTCCAATCTAGAATGGATTGTTTATGGGTTCTTTTATCAACTCTAGTAGGTGTTTGCATGGGTTATGAAAAACCAAAGAGATTAATATGATTAGTGGGGTTGTTAGAATTACAGGCTATCCAGTCGGTATTTAGATCACCTAGTAAGATGGTTTCTTGTTGCAGATTCCCTGATGTTGTTATTGTTTAAGTATAGAATTGTACTTAACATTTTGGCATTTTGAAACTTGGGAAGTGGGATTTGTAGAGGTTTCATTTTGAGGTTATTTTTAAAGAAAATTGCAATTCTGCCTCCCTTCTTGCCTACTCTATCTAGTCTTAAGATATTGTATCCTGATGGGAGGATGTCTTCATTTTGGGTGTTGGCTTTTAGCCAGGTCTCAGTGATTGTTAGTATGTCTGGGCAGTAGTGGGTTATAAATGCATGCACATCAGGAAGCTTATTGGATATGCTCCTGCTGTTTATGTTGAGAATTAACAGGTCAGAGGTTTGTTTGTTTGAGGATGAGGTATTAAGTGGACCTAGGTTTGGGTGTATGTCACCTGATATAAGTAGGCGCTTTGTGATCAGTAGTATGTGTTTAATTGTAAGTGCTATTTCTAAGTTGGATCTGAATGATATTTTAGTAGTATAAGATGTAGTTATGTGGAATTTATGTATGTGTAGTATTGAGCTGTCTCTAAATAATGTGGGACTGATAGTAAAGTTTGTGTGCGAGTTTGTCTTTATGGAACTATGTGTAGTATGGAATAAAGTATTTTCCAGTGGAGTGTTTGTGTGTATACAAGTGATGTTTGTTAGGTATGTGAGAGTTAGGAAGAGAAATCCTAAGGTGATTTGTGTTTTTTGTGGGAGTAGTAGTTTGGTGTAAGCGTTGCTATGGTTTATAGGTTGGGGTAGATGTGAAAGCATGGCTAGTTGCTGCTTTGTGATTGTTTAAGGCAAGGAGTTAGATAGTGGGTGTGGATTGTTTTAAGGAGTAGAGGTTACTGACTGGTTTAAGGTGTGATCAGGTGATGAGGGGTTAGAATAAAAGTAGTAGTATTGGGGAGTGGGTAGGAATTGGGGGCAGGGTAAAGGAGCAGAATGAGCCGTAGGTGAAAGGAGTGGGGCTAACCAGACCATGACAGTGTGGAGCCAATCTGTATGCAGGGTCTGGGCAGAACAGTGAGAATGAGAAATGAGAAATTAATGGGCGTAAGTATATCACAAGTTCCCTACCAAATTCTCTTGTAACTTTAATTTACTTTTTTTTTGTTTGTCTTTTAGCGTAGAAGTATAGTTAATGAGACTATCAGATTATTAATTCAATCAAAATGGCTGTAACATTATTGCAGAGTACACTTAACTTACAACGAGCACACTTCACAGAGAGGGGAGATGGCTGCAGAAGAGAAGTATTAGTGTGTTTTAAAGAGGGCGCCGTTATCAGGCCATTATATAACTTCTGTCCTATACATTCCTAGGGAGGAAGGACGGTAGGGGCTAATTGCAGGAGGAGTCCTGTGGGAGTGATTGACAGGTCTCTCAGCCAGATTCTGGAGGATGGGCAATTCAAAAAAAACAATCAATTGGCTCAAACTGCAGGTAAGTAATATGGAGAGAGTAGCAAGAGAATAGATGAACTGCAGTTAAGTAAGTAAATGGCATTGTCCTGTTCGATTCTCAGCTGATGTGTCTTCTGTGTGGAGACATGCTGTTAAGTAAATGGCAATACAGTCCAGGGGGGGGAAACTAAACTAGCACAAGTTAATTATTTCTGGTATTACTAATTCTGGAGGAGTGCAGTTTAGTTTGGAAGTGGATAGCTATTGCCATACAAAAATAGTGTAATATTGACTGGTCACAGATGAAACTGGGGAAGAAGGCACAGTTGGATGTAAAAGCCATAGAGAAAAATTAAAAATTTTGGCTTGTAACTCTGAGAGAGCTACAGTATCCAACAGTGTGTCATCAACTAGTGTCTGAAATGGGATCTTATAGGATTAATATGCAGTCCATAACAACAAACCAGAAGAAGAGATGTTAATTTTTTCCATTGTCATGTCTGTAGTAATGTGTCATATCCAATGGAATCAAGGTGGTACACATTTAGTCCATTTCATAGAAGCCATGTGTTCCATATGTGTAGACTACTCTTCTAAGTTCCTTAAAATAATCAAAATGACAGAACATTTGCTGCATGTGTGATTATTGCACTAAAGCGTGCATTCTTGTGATGGGGATAACTGATGTAATTTTTGTCAGCTGTCACAATACATATATCGGGCAGTCAGAAAACTGGTGCATGACTGGGAAGTCAAAAATATAAAATCTAACGCATTTAATTGTGATGAGCTGTGACGAGTAAGAAGAACTAACTAAGCTTTGAAGTACTCATGAGAAGGAGCAATAAGGTAAACTACAAAACTTGTCATCTTTCAGTTTTGGAATACAGCAGTACATTGCAGTGACTCACTGTCTCAATAGCTGAGCTGTTAATGGGCAGATGGTCAAAAAGCAAATCCTGTACTTCAAGAACTTGCTGGTGCCTGAAAATGAACACAAGGTAAAGAAAATGCTTTAGAGACATCAACAGACATAAGCACTATGATACACACTGCAAAAGATTACTAGGTTTACAGATTGTAGATGAAGTAAGAATATAAAAGATGGGGGAACGTCTATAGCCTGAAGCTGAAGTAGTAGCTAAAGTTGATGAACCATGTATGTTATTCATGGCGAAGATGAAAAGCTGTACAAATGGAACCACAGAAATTCATATGAGACAAATACATCAAAACCCCTCCACCTCAAAAGAGAACAACTAGTATCACTAACTGTTCTGTGACTAGTAAACACAGAATCCGAGAACTGTTACAGCCATGCATTGCAGACTGATAGAGCCCTTTGCAAGAACTGTCCTAAAAGTATGATCAACATGTCCAGTATAAACAGTCCTATTAAATATTATACAAATGGAAGATCACTAAAGAAACCAGACAACTATATAGACTGTTTGAAAGTTAATCATGAGTCTAATGAACAAAAGGTTGTGCTCATTAAAACATCTATAAAATCTCTACAACATATTTATTGTCCTCTAAAGAGTGTGATATCGTTTGCATAAAGTTAGAATTAATTTTAAATGATTGATGCAATGCACTGCATGCTACATGATAGATATGGACTTATGACCCATATATAATAGAACCTAAATGATCAAGCACAAGAGCATAAAACAATCTCCCCACAACCCTGCTCATGGTAAATATATATATATATATATATATATATACACACTAACTATGACATTACACACTGTAGAGGGGAAGGACAAATTTCCCTGTCCTGCTCTTTCATGATCTTGCTCAGGAAGAGCTAGTAATATTCGATCAGCTGTGTTGGCTTTTGCCATGTTTGACAAAATAACAACTCAATGACAGGAACACACACACACGCACACACACACACACACACACATATATACATAGCTATATATATATATATATATATATATATATATATATATATATATATATATATATTTATATACAGAGAGAGAGAGCGAGAGAAATATGTTGATATATAGATAGATATAGATTGATATGTAGATATGCAAATAGAAATGGATATAGCTATATTATATATGATGATTATTATCATTACAATTTTAATGTGAAATGTGGGATATCTACTTTTAAACGCTAATGAGATACTAAGCGAAAGTTGCATGTCATGTTACACCACAGCATGCTTCTAGAGAGTTCAGTCTAAGCAGCACTCACATGGGTGCTAGCCATTTCAACAGTGTCTCTACCTTATTTCATCACCACCTAGATACAAGATGTGTAGCAGTACAGGGATACT
Source organism: Protopterus annectens (assembly GCF_019279795.1). Classification (NCBI taxonomy): domain Eukaryota; kingdom Metazoa; phylum Chordata; order Ceratodontiformes; family Protopteridae; genus Protopterus; species Protopterus annectens. The sequence goes on from NC_056732.1 coordinate 195,309,283, forward strand.
TCCATCGGGAGGAAAATGCATTCTGTGATGATTAGCTGTTCTACATAGTTTACATTAATGCACACTTTAGTTTCTGTAGGTACACATAAGGCACATTATTTTAAAACCAAAAATTAATCATGAAGAGTAATGAATCAAATGGAAATATTAACAGCATCATTAGTATTTCTACAGACATCTCCAACGTATGTCCCATCTTTAGGCATTATACTACCAAATTCATTACAAGAACTGACACTTGTTATCACTAGGTTAGCCATGTTTATTCTTTTTTTCCAAAAGCCATGTTTATTCTTGATGAGAACAGGGATCATGATTTGAATCCATAACTCAAAGAACAGTAGAACAGCAGTCAAGTGTAAACATAACACTGAAATAAAAAAATATATTTAAGCAATAAGGTATCTCTTGGGCTTATGATGCTGTTCTGTTGAAAATAGCCAATCCACTAGTGTATATTAGTGAGGCAATGAATACTTACTGAGTGCCATATTGACCCTAACCTGAAAGCATCAAAACCCGTGAGAATAATTTATTGCTACCATAATTGCTTTTCTGGCTTTGACTTCAGGACTCCAGTCCTACACCGTTTTAGCTCTAATGATCTGCAAAGAAAAATAAGTGTCATCTGATATGACTAATGCAAAGGTTCACAGACATGGGGATTTTTTATTTTAAGTTTAGTTTAAGTCTCGTGTTTGATTTTTATTTTTGTCACTGTATGACAGCATTTATTATAAAAAAGGGTAGAACTATGCAGGCAAGCTATTTTTCATCTAACAGCATGCCGATTGCTAATTCTTTATCTTGTTTTTCAAGTGCACACAATGTCTAATACTTACTTCTTAATAGTGTGTAGTTCTAGTACATCATTATCTTGCACAAAAGTCCAAGTACAGCAGAACAGAGAGCAAGAGATCACCAACATGTATATTTTCTGTGGGGGGGGGATTCTTTATAGGTAGTTACTTGGCTTGCAGTCCAGGAAACCATTCAGACCATTAAGGAGCCAAGCCCAATTTTCTAATTTTCCAAAAATTCTCTCTGGTTAAGTGACTTGCTCAAGGCCACCCAGAGGGCAAATGAGGGCCGAGGGAATCAAACCACAGGATGCATCTTGGTAACAGCTCATAGCCTTAATGCTCTGTGGTAGCTGCCAATCAATTACTTTATAAACAACACAACTAAATGTCACAATTTGGGTCTGCTATTGTCGAAGGAATTCCGTTTACTAAAGATCGATGGACCTTTTCAGATATAGAGGGGACAACGAAAGCAAAAAAAGAGGTATTGTAAAATTAAAGAACGGGAGGAAGGAGGATAGCAGATAAGAAGGGGGTGATACTGAAAATCAAAAATAGTATGTGAATACGTCTACTCAGCATTCACGAAGGAAGATAGAGAGAGAAACAGAGCAAGAGAGACAGAGAGATAGAGAGAGATTTAACAACTCTAGATACATAGAAGTGCATAAAGTCAGTAAAGAAACCTGAATGACCTTCAAAAATCAAAAGTGGATACAAGTTACAGAGATACTGGAGAAATCTGACTGTAATATGGTTTGAAACTGAACTTTTTTTTTGGAACATTGTTATATATTTTTTCATTTAGACACCCTTGTATATAGTTAGGTTTTTTCTTTTTCTTTTCATCTTTTTTGCTTCTTTTCTTATGTTTTTGACAATTTCATATGTTGGATTCTATTTATGAACTGAGATATATTATGTAGATTTAAAATCTTAGAAGTTGGCATAATGGTTAAGGTGCTTACCTTACAAACACAAGGTGCAGGGCTTGATACTCACATGGAGTAACTGCCTAAGGGCAGTTAGCCTAGTACTAATCTATGAACTTATAAGGAAACTGTCTACTAGAATTATTTCTGCAAGTCAAATGGTACACAGGTACTTGCTCTAAAGACCTTAACCTGGTATGTGATATTAATAGAACCTGCTGGAGGAACAAATTTGTCTCCCAGAGGTTACTACACTTCCTGTCATTTAGAACATCTCATTGGCCCTCTTCAAACACAATCTGGACAATTGGATGGGTAACCGTAAATTCACCCCAGGGGTCCACCTATGTCCCTCTTGGACAGGGGAAATTGGTGCTTATCATGGAAATAAGAGTACAACTTGACTAGGCTTGTAAGGGCCCTAGGGCCATTAGCCTAGTAACTTCCTATGATCCTATGAAAAATATCTGAGAAAAAAAAAAATCAGAAGTGGATAATGAAATCAGGTAGGATTCACATCACAATTCTTAAAGAACTTATGATATAAATGATGATACCACTAACTACATTTCCTTATTTTGTAAATCACATTAAGAAAATCAAGACAATGAGGCTTGGGATTGTAAGAGGACGTACGAGACTCTCCTTGAAAACAGTGGAATTAAGACAGAGACAGAGGAAGGAAACTACTATCTGACTGTTTGACTTCAATGATATAGAAAATCATGGAATGACTGAGGAATAAAATACTTATGGAATATATGAGGCCAACACAGCATGTGTCTGTAGACAATATGAAATCACATAAGATATGCCAGTGAGCAGTAATAGCTACAAATGGGTGCCAGCTTAAATTCAGCATATTGGGGATTAACTCTGTCATGGGCAGCCACTAGTGGGATTTTTCTGTTTAATAGAAAAGAAGAAGATTGTGGTATTCGCAGGGATTTCTCCTTACCTCAAGTTGCAGCAATCTCAGCATTAGTGTATGTATGGATAAATAGACAGCTAGAGAGATACACACGAGTGTGTGAATAATTATTTTCTAGTAATGTTTATTCTTTTGGATTAGGATTATTTTATACAATGGCTGCGCTTTTTTAATGACACATGGAATGGTCTATCACATAGGTATTTCGATCATGCAGCCCTGTAAAATACATGCCTCTATCTAATGAAGTAGCTTTCTGACATGATCTCCTTATAAATAACACACACGTTCCCATGCATTTCTGACTGTTTCTGCTCAAATGCATTACTTCTTGGAGGCAAATTTATATACACTTAATTATGTCTTGATAATGTGATGTCTATAACTGTGGCTGTACATACAGTTTTGTGTTTTGCCAAGATCTTTCTTATTCACATCTGCTGCAGATTTTTCATTTTAGAGTTGGAAGGGATGGAGTGAATATAGAATGTTAAAGTTTCTTTAATTCACTCGCACCTGCAGTGCTGCGTGTTTTACTCTTCACACGATACCACCACTCTGCGGAAGTTGATTCTCCCATGTGAGTGGTCAGAAATGTCATATCTTCTTTACGTTTTTTTTTTTTGTGCACACTTGAACATCTCAGTGGGTGGAGGCAGGGAATAAGTCCTGAGTGTTAGACCAGGGACTGGCACTGGGTACTAGATGAGACAGCTATTGCTCTAATGTCAAACATCTGGCCATCTCTACAATGGTGCTGTGGATTCTTTTTTCATCTCTCACAATTCCCACACTGACAGGAAAAGAATTGGGACTGCCACTTACCTCTGTCTCTTTGAGTGTATCTGTAATCACAAGAACAGAGATGTGGAAGCAACAGCCAACCTAATAGTATTTTGTAAAGTTTTTCAGCATCAAACAACACCAGAAAGGCATGGTAAGTGGTTCAATACTTCTTCACTGCCCTGATTCTAAAGAATGTCCCTGGTATTGTTTTATAATGTTGACATTTTATTCACTTCCCAAATATCTAAGACTTTATAACCTTTGGGCAAATTTCAGACATTTGGGAAGAGCAGTACTTGTTCCTTATATTGTTCAGATTTTCTTAGATTAGCTACTGAATAATGATAGACATGTGAGTTTTAGATTTCACATACCACTCATCTGCTCCCGATTTGCAACATGTCTTTGATGTTGCCTAATATTCTGGTCTACTCTTTGCAAAAATATTTTATGGTAAATGTGTGAGGATTGCAAACACTAAATAACTGACATTTCAGTTTTAGACTTCAAGCCCTTTTGAAAATGCATGCTGATGTAACACCTGTTAGAAACTGTGTAGACATTTGAGTTTTATATTTCAGATCCTTCAGGAAATGCTGTTACCCTGGCAGCTTTCTAAAGTGTATACAGTAGCATTTCTAAATAAAAATAACAGTAATATTTAAAGTCTGTGTTTGATTTCAGCCCTTTGAAACCCATTATTTATTTTTTTGGCTTTGTCCCTAATTCTTGAGCCAAGAGGTTTAAAGCTATAAGAGCTCATATTCTTTAGACAACGCCAACAAAATCTGTTACTGTGGCAACCCTCTAATCATGCTAATCCTATTATTCTAGATACTTTGTAATTGTAAGGTCATACCTTTCCTTCATACCTCATGAATGCTCCCGTTTCACAGAACACCCCTGGTTTTGCCTGTTATTCTAGAAATATTCTGTGTTCATAGCAGTAACATAAACCTGCCCTGGCTTTGTTCTTTCTTCAGTTAATAAGTTGATAACTATTGTTCCTCAGCACAGTATTTTGTACATCTGTGTCCATACCTCCACAGTGTTCCTTACTGTGTTTCATTTTTTGTCTGTTTTTATCTGTGTTTTTTCTGACAAACCATTGAGGTCTGTTGTCAGTAAATAATGACAGACTTTTTGAAATTAAGATGTCATGTCTTTCGCACTATGAATGCTAAGGCAGCCCCTGTTATTGTTATATATTTCCGGTAGCAACTTGATGTGTGTGTAGCATTTCATGGTATTAAATTAATGCTTAAATAATGCTAGGAAAATTCTCACTGCTGTCACTGTGTAACAAATAGGTATATTTTATGTTGCAAAAAGTCTAGTAACATCTCACAGAACAGCTTGCACACAGCTCAAGAATATCTCCTGATCAAAAACAAAATCTCTCCTGACCCAAATGGGAGTGGTCCACAAGTGAGAAAGTGTGATTATCATGAATGTGCCATACTAATGTATCTATTGATACATCTATTGATAATTTCACCAGCTAGAGTATATATGGTACTTCACACTATCAAATTGAAGCTTATGAAGCTTATGAAATGCTGCAAACATTGTTACTGATACCTGCTACCTGCTTGTTACCAGTTTCCAAATATTTCCACTTGTTTAGTAATGCAATACAATATGCATATTTCAATAAATATCATATTTCTGTAAATGCCTGGGTCATTGTCCATCTGCACATAACTTGCAATGACATTTCACATGCTCAATCACCAGAGAGATCAAGAATGGCTTCTCAGACAAGTTGGGTACTCTGGAAAGTAGAAAATGTTATTTTCCAGAAATATTATAAATTTATGTGAAGTCCCAAGACTTGAAAAACTCCCTCATCAGCCTCAACAAAAAGTTGAGATCTCTCATCAAATCCTCTAAAGCTAGCTATCAAAACAGAATTGCAGCAGATAGTAAAGATAACCACAAGGCCTTCTATAGTTATGTGAAGAATCTCCACAGCAATATAGAGATTTGCTCTGAGCTACTGCACAATGGTACCTCCTATACCGAGCCAACAGATATTGCCAATATACTGGCCGACAGATTCAGTGCCAACTTTACCCCTCTCTCCCCCACCAAAGGACCAATCACAATACCAGTAGACTGCCAGGCACCCAGTATTACTGCTGCACAGGTTAAAACAGCACTGTCCAAGGCCAAGAATACAGCTTCTATGGGACCTGACAATATCCTTGGCTGTGTTCTACATGAACTACAGAGTGAACTGGCACCTCATCTGTGTGCCCTGTCAGTCACAGCTTCACCTCAGGCTTTGACCCTACCGAATAGCGCACTGCTACAGTCATCCCTATCCACAAAGCAGGAGCGACTACAGACCCTGGGAACTATTGCCCCATTAGCCTGATGAGTCTGATATGCAAAGCTATGGAATGCATCAGCATGGACCTAATAAACAAGGATATAGGGAATTTCCAAACTCTTGACCCCACACAGTTTGGCTTTGTGAAGGGTAGATCATGCCTGCTCAACCTGGTCGACTTCTTTGAATCAGTCACCAGAGTTATGGATGAAGGCAAGGTGGTTCATAGAGCCTACCTTGATCTGGCCAATGCTTTGATACCACTCAGGAATCATAGCAAAACTCACTAAGCTAGGCATCAACCCCTATACCACTAGGTGGGTTGCAAACTGGCTCACAGATACAACCCCTATATCACTAGGTGGTTTGCAAACTGGCTCACAGATAGAACCCACAGTGAAAGTAGCTGACTCCAAGTCAGACTCAGACTACCAACCTGTCAGAAGTGGAGTCCCACAGGGTTTGTTCCTGGGTCCTCTCCTGTTTGGTATCTACTTCTCTGAAGTCCAGGCCAACATGAAGGGACACTGGCTGACAAAGTTTGTAGACAATGACAAGCTGGGAGCTATTATTAATTCCTCAAGTGATGCTGACATCCTACAGAAAGGCCTCATTGAGACCAATGAATGGTGTCAGAATCATGGCCTTAAGCTCAATGCCACAAAATGTGTCATCATCCCCTTTGGGAAAAACCTGGTTCCCATGAATTACCACATCAATGGTAGTCCACTGAACACAAAAGGAGTTATAAGACACCTTGGAACACAGGCTGACAACAACCTCTCTTTTGACCACTACATTGCCACTGTAGTCAGAAAGTCCTTCTACGTGGCATATCTCATTACTAAGGGTTTTGCATCCTGGAAGAAAGAGGTCATTGTCTCCCTCTACTCTTCCCTCATTAGGCCAGTCATCGAGTACAATGCCCCATTTGGCAAGTACCTCACTAGACACCTGCAACAACTGGAGAGGCCGCAAAAGTACCTCACAAAGTGGATCCTAGGCCTTAAACACTTGTCCTATATGGACACAAAAAACTCCAACTATTCTGTCTCATATCAGCTACTTAGAGGTGATCTCTGCTTGACTTACAATTCCATGTCTGATCCAGCTCTGTTAGAAATGCTACATCTAAAGAAATCCCAATTCCTCTGCACCACATGCTCTGGAGACCTCAACCTCAATACCACAATCTACAGAACAAGCTGGAGGGACAGGTTCATAACCCAGAGACTGCTCATGCTATGGAATAGACTTCCCTTACATGTCAAACAGAACACCTCACTGGTCCTCTTCAAGAGAAATCTTGATGAGTGGATGCGAAATAGAAAATTCACCCCAGGGATCACTCCAGTGGATCTACTCGACAGAGGCACTGGGAACTAAGGTTGGGTGGCAGAATCCCAGGGTAATCCTATGGGCTAGGCTTGTAAAGGCTCCAGGACCATTAGCCTAGTACACACCTATGAACCTATAAACCTATGTCATATTCAAAATTACATTAATGCCTTGATTCAGTAGGTGCTTATGTGGTACTCTAAAGTATCAGATGAAAAACAGTTACTGAAATTTGCTGCCCGCTCCTAATATTTATACTTGCTTAGTAATGCAGTCCAATATGCATATTTGTATATATATATATATATATATATATATATATATATATATATATATATATATAGTAAATATCATTGTGTACCTGAATTTATTGTAGAACAACATCTCACATGCCCAGTCACCCTAGAGATCAAGAATGGTACCTCACATAAGTAGAAAATTTGTGTTATTTTCCAAAAATATTATGAACAGAAATCATATGTTCATCATTAAATTAATAACTTTCATCAGAGGGTATTTATATGGCACCCCATAGTATCAAATGAAAGCATACTCAATGTCTTAAAACCTTATTACTGACTGCTGATGAATAACTAGCACTGCTTTACTAAAATGTACATTTATTAAGTTTTACATTAAAAATGCATACCATAATTAAATATGCAAATATTTAAAAATTGGAGTGACAGCTATAAAACTGCTTTACAGCAAAATAAAGAGCATATCTGCATGAACAGAAATTGCACTGATATTGAGTCTGTCTTCTCTGATTACAGAGATATTAATACTTGTTTGCATAATTATAATAATATAATGGAATTACCTGTTCATATAAAGCTACTTTGTGTCTGGCTAACATATCAATACCACCATTGTAGAGAGGAGTGTCTGCTGAATAACTCCAGTATTCTGGCTGTTTTGTGGCTTTTATAGTTTTGCTCAGGCAAAAGCTGTCCAGGCAGGAAATATGCAGGTGTCAGGACTGAAGGTGTGAAATTCCACTCAGTCTGGGTGTGAAAGAGTTAAAGGACAGATTAGGCAGGAAAGGTGTCACCTTCTTCCATAAAAAAAATGCACCTGTAAACATTTAATTGTGATGCCCAGCATAGAAGTTCAACACTGAGTGAAATCTCCAAAACAGCAACAGCAAATAACCACGATTTTTTCATAGTAAACACAGCTAAAAGTTTAGTGTGCATTAACAGCTACATTGGAAGCAGGGAAATATAAAGTCAAAAATAAATGTTTATGAAAGGGAAATAAATTATAGAGAAATACAGAAAGTGCTTTTTCTTCAGTTCCCTGATTTACAATTAGCTGAAGCTTCACGTGAAAAAAACGATCCAAACTCAGTTATCTAAAAGCGTTTTTGCAGGGGGCATCATCCCCCATGGGTGGACTTTGCCCCATATTACCTCTTACTTAAATAGACAAAGAGTTGCACAACCATGGGAAAAGGAGAAAAGATGACAGACAAATTGAGATATCACTGGCACAGTGATAGGAACCCTGACTGCTGACTGGAGCATAGGATGTTAAAATCATAGCATTGAAACCTTAACCAGTTGATTCTCAATTACTAGTAGGATAACACTAAAATGTTAGGTTCTAACTATGCAGGGAATACAAGGAAACCAGGGATTATTAAGTATTGTCTGTAACTCATCAGGTGTTAATTGCAGACAGTCTGTTGTGGTCTTAATTTACAAATGGAGACTCACATCAGACTCAAACTATTTTAGACACATCAGTCTCACCAGAGTGATATGTGGAAGGTGGGTAAGCTACAAGGATTTACTGTAGATATGATTAGCTTCCACTAAGTCTATAATCAAACTAAACACTCTACAAGAAAGTGTACCACATGGCTTGTAGTGTCCTGTAACTAGTTCATAAGCATTTAAATAATAAAATGCACCCAATAGAGGATTTTTGGGTTTAAAATCCACAGTTCAATAAATCAATCAATTATTGAGCACTTTCACCCTGACAAACCGGGGACTTCATCAGAATATGTAAAAAAATCTGATCAAACTTTTTAAATATTCGAAAAACAGTTCCAATTGGTTGGAAAAACACCAATACCAATTTATTTTTAAATTCTCCTAACAGTGTTGATGTTTTTTTCCTGGCAGGTTGTGTTTTCTGTTCTATAGCATCATCATGTGACAACTAAAAGTCTTTCAATATTGGTGGTTTTCCAACCAACTGGAACTGTTTTTAGTATTTAAAAAATATCCAGTATCCACTATCAACCAGTTGCCATTTGGACACCCTCATCTAATTTTTTTGGAAAGATATTTTCACTCTAAACCTATTACTCATAACATATTCTCTCCCTCACAGCATGGTGTCAGACCCAGTCACAGTACAACCACTGTCCTTCTAATGTTCACAGATATAATAAACCACAATAGAAATTCAGGCCTTCTAACTTCAGTCCAAGTTCTGGATCTATCCAAAGCACTTAACACAATAAACAAATTCTACTAACTAAGCTCTCTTCCTATGGGCTTCCACCTTCCTCACTTAACTGGCTTCTTAGTTACCTTCTAATAGGTCCCAAGCAGTGAAATGACAAAATGATTTCTCCTCTTTCTTTCCTTCCTATATCCGATGGAGTCTAAGTCTCCATCTTAAGATCACTACTGTTTAACTTGTTTATCAATGACTTAAACACAGCAGCCAAAGGCCACCATTGTACAATATGTTGATGACTCCAACTCTAATATGTGCTGTTAGGATACTACCCATGCTTCAAACAGTTGCACAGAAATAATTCTCCTCCATAGAAGATTGGCACACACTCCTGAATCCAAAAAAAAATAAAAGAAATACTACTGTGTTTTAAAAAATTAGACATTGTCATTTGGGCTAGCATGTCTGGCTGAAGTTTTTGCACATAATTTCAGATTAATCTGTGTATTACATGCCAGCATGATTAGCTATGATATTGTAAATAAGTTCTTACATGTTGATTTATAATCTGTTTGTACAGAATGCTTTAAAGACTACAACAGTGTTCCTTTACATTTCTAACTGTGCATATTTGTGAAGACGATTCTAAATGCAGACTGTCTCAGAATCAACTGATCTGCAGATGATGTAATCAAAATGTTGATAGTTCCTATGTGTTACTGTCAGAGGCTGAAAGACAGGAAGGAACTTTAGTAAACAGCTGTTGGTTGATTTTCAAAATATGAAATGAAAATTAGAAGTGTTTGGATGTGTGAAATTTAATCTAAGTGTGAGTGTATCAGAGGTTTTAAGCTAGGGCACATTGCTCTGAAGTATGTAATAAGGAGTTACATTGAGGGTGGACAGAAGTATACAGTCCAATCCCAGCTTACAGAGTGTGTTCCTGTTGTGTTTTTAAGGGAAATTTTGAAATATTACTCCTGTTCAAATAACAGTATCACACTGGAGTCAGTAGTAAGGATTGAATCTCTAGCTACTGACCCAGGATAGTAAGGGACATCACATTGTTATTGGCAGTCCGGTGGGGTATTGTCCAGATGTCACACTGTTCATCACCATCTCTTTCCCTCTCCTCCACAAACAACTGGCTTTAATAAACAGTCATCCAAGACCAATACAGAACTCATATCCCACACTAAGCTAGTTGGTATGATTACAGACGACAACCTGAAATTTGATCTCCACCATCAGAGCAAACAATAAAGAATTCACAACAACCATGGACGGGGCAGTGGTGCAATGGTTTGCATTGTCACTTCACAATAACAGGTTCTCCGGTTTGATTCTCATCTGGGGTGCCTTCTGTATGTCCTCCCTGAGTTCATGTGGGTTTCCTTCTGGTTTCCTCTCACTTTCCAAAGACATGCATCTGGAGCTTTTCTCCCCAGGCTTGTGCCGAAAATTGGCTCATTCCAAGTCAGACTTTCCCAGTAAACAAATGTTAAAATAAACAAATGCAATGTTGCCTCTATTGAGTAAAACATTACCTTACTGACTTCGCTAGATAAAATATAACCACTTCTTTTCTACTCCACACCCTATTACATGCCTGTCCTATCCTATCCTAGCCTAAACAATATCAGCTCCTCTCTATCAGCCAGGCTAGAACAATGCCATAATAAATTAGCCAAACTTGAAACCAACCAACAATATAGATCACATCACCGCTCCCTCTAAAACAACTAAAACTGGCTTAAAGTATATAATTCATGTCCTCCCTGTGGTTGGGTGGGCGTTCGAAACACATGCGTAAATGGGCATGCCTTCATTGAAGGTTGAACGTCGAGCTGGCACCTCGGCGTTCGGGAAAATCTGCTGCCAATCATTAGTGGACCAGAGTTCCGCTGTGGCGACCCCTAACCGGGAAAAGCCGAAAGACGACAACCACAACTCATAATTAATTACAACCTTCAGACTAAAGCATAACCCTGAAAAATTCCCATCTCTTTACTCTCTCATTTAAACTTACACTACTAAGAGACCTCTGTGCTCCACTGACAAATCATTACACTCCATATCTAAACATAACAACAAAGCATGATACTCCCTGTATTCACACTGCATTGCTAATAGTGGGAATACCATCCTACTATACTTAAGAACACTCTGCAAACTGAACTACTCCTCCCTTAGTTAAACTGACACTAATATAGTTATACAAATTTGTGGCATCCCTTTCTGCTACACACAACTTAATATACTATTATCATAACTAGACCCTCCCCTATCACCTCATCTCCTTTATCTTCCTTGTGCCTCCTTCCCTCCTTCCTTTCCTTGAGCTGCTCTAACTCTGCATCTTATCTCCCTCTATATATATATACATATATATATATATATATATATATATATATATATATATATATTCATATGCAACCCATGTCACTTTTATTTTTATTTGTAAATGTGTGTATTCAATGCAATTGATGTCGAGGCTGTCTGAACAAAAAAACTGTTGCTCATGAATGAAACTGACTGTAAATGATGAAACAATGTAAATGATGCCAATCATGTCTATATAATGGGGTTCCCCAGGCCTCTGCTGAAGAAGGCACTGCTCAGTCAGACTTTCCTAGTAATATTAATATAGTATTAGGTTCAAAACACAGAACAGACACATACTGCGTTTCATTAACATCATAGCTGCATCTAGATTATATGTATCAACTGTCTCTGATTTTGAAGAATGTCCCTGAGTTTGCCTCATATTTTTGCCTGTCACTCAAAATTTTTGACTTTCTGGTTTCATTTCATTTCATTGAGGAATGCAGTCAGTTTATAATGCCAGACATTACAATTCTATAATTCTCATTGCTCAGAAAATGGAGACCCGGTTTTCTATTCACTTTTTAAGTGTATTAGACTAATATTTAAAAACTGTCCATTACTTTGGAACTTTGCCCCCTCTTTGTCCAGCATGTTTGAGCAAAGAAGTTGAGTTATATGAACAGGACATATAGAGGAAATACACTACTGACCCCTTCTGACCACATATTCAGACCAGTTCTGTGCCAGAATATAAATAATAAGAAATAAAAATATTACTACTATTTGTGGTTAAGTTATACCCCCGGATTTACTATCCTTCCATGCAGGACTAGCTTAGTCCTGCATGGAAGAAGCCGTTTACGAGCATGACGGCAGCACGCCATGCATATTAATGAAGGAGCGCTGCCTGAGCTCTTAATCTTACACGTAGTGTTTAAGAGTGCAGAGAGCATGTCTGAGAGAAGAGCTCTCAGAATATACACACCCCCTGCAATGAAGACCAGCAGACAAGTCCAAAAAGAATGAGCAAGGTGTATGCATACCCCCAGCAACATCTCCCCACATGTACAAGAGCAATAGTTAAAACAACAAATATAAATATTTTTTATGAAACAGATGAAATTTAACCGTAGGTGCATGGGTTTTCCCATCACTTAGCTATGGTTAATGCAGCTTAAATGACACAAGAGGATAAAAAGCAAGATATATGCAAATGAAACAGTACAGAAATAGTGTAGTGAGCAGAGCATTCACCTTACGAGCAGTTATTCCCGGTTTGAGTGCTACTGCAGCACATTCCATTTTCCATGTTAAATCACTTTATGACCAATATTTTTAGTTGCGTAACCTAGAAAATAACATACATTTGTGAACTGGAGTACTGCATTAAATGCAGATGTGAGGTGTCAGTCTCATAATGTTGCAATGTCCACAGATAACCACATGTGCCCAGGAGGCCCATGAATGTCGCTTGGAGAAGTTGTGACGTGAAGCAGGTTAGTAATATTCTTGCATATACTGTCATAAGAAATAAATCTAACAGTATTAGTAAGTTAATTGCCTGTATAAAACCTGTATTGTTTAAGGCAAGTACTGCATACACCAGAGAATATGGCAGGAAGAGTCTCATATAGGTTGTATGTAAATAAAAACATAATAGCCTGACAATGAAGGTCTAACTGCTGTACTGCATGTGTTTACTCTGGTATCATATGGTAACATAAATTTGCAATCATTTAATAGTATTGTTGTATTAAGTACTGTTACCCACACTGTGTAACATAAATAAAAAAATGTGTAGGAACGTCTGTATATGACTGATGTAATCTCCAAAGTTCAGCTAGTACAACTGAGGGACATAGACAGAAAACAGTGAAAAGACAAATGACAAAATCCAAATAGCACACACAACTGAGATGTGAACTATTGTCTTTTTAGGATACACAGCCATGGTTTCAATCCTGGAAGTGGTAGTAGTCTGCATACAGAATCATACCCCACAACTATACAAATATGTCCAGAAGGTCCAGTAAATTGGCCCATATCTGCTGCCTGTGACTGTGTCCCCCTGGGAAATCAGTGGGATGATCCCAGATGTATAGGCTGCAAACAAGAAATACAAATGATTGTCAGACATCTATAAGAACAAACCTGTCACTCTAGCAACACCCCAAACTGTTATGAGAGTAATAAGCCAAGTATGTCCCATCTACACCCCCATGTTGTCAAGCTGTGACCAGAGCGTGTACAGTAACAGAGTGAGATGTAAGTGCATAATACTAATGTGAAATCTGGTACTGTGTGTGGCAACATTCAGGTAGTGCTAACAAACATTGCTCCCACAGGTCCGTCAGATATGAACACTGTGCCCAGAAATAAAGTGATACCCTGTACTGTTACTGTTTACTTTGGTATTGTATGGCATTGTTAGTGTTGCAGTTGCTCTGAATAATAAGGTATTGCTCATCAGTGTCTCCCACAATGTACTACATAATCTAAGTGTCTAGGAAATCCTGTATAAGAGTGTTGTAAGTCTCTAAAGGTTGAAGAGGGCAATAGTCTACATATGTCCCGGTTCACCTGCATGTGGTCAAGACATGGCCAGAGTCTGTGCAAAAAGAGATGGACAGGTATGTGCATAACATTAACCTGGAATCTGGAAGCATGTGTAGAAACAGTTAATTAGTGTTAACAAATAATTCTTCCACAGGTATACCAGGTAAGAGATGTATACTGCAAGTAAAACCAGTTCATGTATATAGTTGTCAACAGCCATATCACTGTCCAAACTAAGGCAATAGGGTGGTGTAGTAATACTTGCAAGGTACAGATAACAGCACTGACTAGAAAAGTAATGCGAACTACAGGAATATCTTCTTCTGGCTTTTCCCGGTTAGGGGTCGCGACAGCAGATCAACTGTCCATTTTATGATTGGCAGTTGATCTGCTGTGGCAGTTGATCAGCCCAGTACCCAACCTTCCACAGAAGGCACACACACACACGCACACACACACACACACACACACACACACACACACACACACACACACACACACACACACCTAGGGCCAATTTAGAGTGTCCAGTCCAACTACAGCATGTCTTTGGGATGTGGAAGGAAATCCACGCAACCACAGGGAGGACATGCAGACTCCACACAGAAGGCATGCCAGCCAAGGATCAAACTGGAGAACCTCTTGCTGTGAGGTGGCAATGCTAACTGCTGCACCACCATGGCTGCCCTGTGAACTACAGGAATATACTAGTTAACTGACATCTTCCCCCACCACCACCATATCTCCAGCAATACAATAAATACCCAACTCAAATGGTACATGATGACTTCACTGTAATGTTGGGATATATGTCCTATTGTTTGATAATTATTTAAATCTGTTTCTATGCATGTGCTATGTTGAAATACTCCAAAATTGGTGGCATGGTGCCATCAATGTGCATGCATGCTGCTATTACCATTGTGGTCCCATATATGCATGTGTTCTGTTTCCTGTGCAACTGTTCCATACCTGGTGTCTGGGTTAATGGGAATATCTATGCATGCTGTTATACCTAATCCTGGAATATGTTGACTATTACTAACCCACATATGTTGATAAAACATAAACACCATAGCATGTATGGGAATGTGGGTCCCAGAGGACCCACCTGTCCCACCTCAGCTGGCCATGGCACCGGGCACCAGCACGTCTGGGGCCCAAACCGGGACCTCCTTGCCCATTGGTCCTGCACCATCTTCGGGTGGAATGGCCTCAGTGGATGGGGCTCACCCCCCTCCTGGGAGCGGGTGTGGACAGGAACCTGTCACTGCTCACCAGGTCCAGGTCATGGTGCGTAGAGGGCTCCATGGGGAGGTCAGAGATCTGCTACAACAGCTCGAGGGTTGCGTGTCACAACTAGAGGGTCGACCTGTCTCTCTGACTCAGCCTCCAGCATAGCCACCTCTGGGGCTGTGAAGGTGCAGTGGTGAATGCCCATGGGTCAGTCCCACTGTTTCCACTAGGGGTTCATGGGCTTCAGATTTCCCAACATCCCTCCCCATCAAGGTGCTAACCCCCATGTGTCATATACTACCCCTGTATGTGTCTTGTCTGTCTTGTCTGTTAACGTACTCATACTACCTTCCCAAATATACCTACTGTCCCTCCCCAACATCCCACTCTCACCTGAAAAAAAAACGGGCAATCTGTTCCCAAAAAGAAAATAACGCTCCATACATAGATGTCCATTTCACATACATGTTCAGTGGACACATGTAATCTGGTCTAATTGGCATGACAAAATATTATTGTTGTCCTCACCCCTCTCTCAGGGGTTTGAGTTTCCAAATCTACCTCCAAATTCAGTGTATATGCACAGCTGTTGCTGTAGAAGAAATGGGCAGCTATGGACCTTCCCTACACCCTTCCTGCACATCCCTAGCTATTTTTCCTAGTGTCTTTCCCTCTTTGTGCCCCTTTTTCACCACTTTCCTATCAAACCTTTTTTCTTTTCTTTTAAAGAAATTAGCACAGGGGTAAGTGGGAGTAAGCACTTTTAAGCAGCAGTAAGCAGGTTTAAGCCTGTTTCGTGGGGGGTAAGCAATGCCTATACAGGTTAAGCAATTGAGAAGTTAAATCAGTATAAGAAATTGTAACTGGAAGTTAGCAGTGCTTACCTCCGCACAAACTCACGCAAACCCTCTCACAACTGCTTAAAAGTGTCTTAATCACTCTGTATCCAACAGCCCTTGTACTGCCCAGCAACAAAATAAACAGCCTCTGCAATGCTCGAACCCCGGACCCTACAAGCGATAGCGATTTACCACTAAGCCATGTCAGACATACATAACCCTGATGTTTTCACAAACATATCATCCAGCACAGTCATTCAACAGTACATGAAATGTATTTAAACATGTAGATGTATGCGTCTGTATATATATTTATATCTAAATAGCTATAACATATCTATATATGTAGATCTATACATATATATATATATATATAAATATATACATATATATATATATATATATAATATATATATATATATATATATATATATCTATATATATATATATATATATATATATATATATATATATATATATATATATATATATGGGTCTACTTCTATTCGCTGACAGCCCATTTCACTGAAACCCATTTCGTTGACAGCTCATTTCATTGACAAAAGTATTCAAGGCAAAAACCTGGGTTTTGCCCCCATCCCCACTGTTGTGCGACTGTGGAGTTGTTATATAGTTGGGGGTGGGGTGGGGGTGCAGCCCCCCACCTAGAATGTCTGTCAATGAAATGAGCTGTCAACAAAATGGGTTTCAGTGAAATGGGCTGTCAGCGAATAGAAGTAGACCCATATATATATATATATATATATATATATATATATATATATATATATATATATATATATATATATATATATAGAGAGAGAGAGAGAGATAACATTTATATATATATATATATATATATATATATATATATATATATATATATATATATGTACACATATGCATACATCTATAGATATATATGTCTCCATCTATATATCTATAGATATACAGTAATATACATATGTAAGCATAAATATATATCTATATATGTATATACAGGAATTCACTTTGAAACATCGAATGTTCAGAACATCGATGTTCTGATCATCGAGACCAGAACATCGATGTTCAGAACATCAAAGTTTCAAAATGAACCACACAAACACCAAATAAATTGCACAAACTATGTTATGCAGGGGGCTTCGCCCCCCTGCACCCAAACAGTCACCCACACCCCCCCTACTTTAATATTCCATCTCTGAGATCGCACTACAATGGGGTAAGGGAAATCTCCCGTTTACTGCTATATGCGGTAGCACTAAACGGGAGATTTCCTGTACCCTACCTGCAATGCCAACACTCGGATGGCACACACACACACACACACACACACACACACACACACACACACACACACACACACACACACACACACATACACAAAACATGCAGGGCACCTTGCTGTCTTGCATACACACCCACAATTCTACATTTTCACTTACCTGTCACTTCCACTTTAAACCTTCGATGTTCTGAACATCGATGTTCTTGTCTTAATGGTCAGAACATCGATGTTCTGAACATTCGATGATTTAAAGTGGAACCATATACAGACATATCTCTACAGATATACGAGAACATAACAAATACATATATGTCCACATGCACTGTTAGTGGGGGTGAGGGGGCCCAAACAACATACGTCTTGTACGTATAGATATTCCCCCCCACAGCCAAATACGTCTGCCCTGCAATACAATACTGTTGCAAATCTCATAACCAGGTCCTGACACAACATGGGCACAAGATGTTAACAGTACTCCATCCCACCTGTACAATGTCAGGCTGGTATAAGTAGCATATCATGCAGTACAGTCTGGCTACCATAGGGAATATACAATGTGGAAGCAATCAACATTCCTAAGATACATATACACAGACACATGTATGCAGATACATATATATATATATATATATATATATATATATATATATATATATATATATATATGGGTTCACTACATATGACCGAAAGTTCATATGACTGAAGCCCATTTGACTGAGACCAAATGACAGAAAGTTAATTTGACCAAAAACCCATATGACCGAAACTCATTTGAGTAAAAAACAGCACTGGCAGGTATATGCCCTGTTCCCCACTGTAGTGCAACCCTGGAGTGAGAATACAAAGTTAGGGGGGTGTGGGGGGCGTAGCCCCCCACATTTTGCAACCAGTTGTTACTGATGTATGTTTTAATGCATTTTTAATGGATACACATGTATATAATAGTGCATAAACTACAATTATGTAGGGGGCTACGCCCCCCACACCCCCTAACAATATATTCTCACTCCAGGGTCACACTACAGTGGGGAACAGGGCATATACCTACCAGTGCTGTTTTTCGGTCACATGAGTTTTCGGTCATATGGGTTTTCGGTCAAATGAACCTTCGGTCATTTGGTCTCAGTCAAATGGGCTTCATTCATATGTAGTGAACCCATATATATAGATATGTATAGGAAGATACATATGTAGAAGATGCACACAATAAGGAATACCCACTATGCATACAGTTGCCACTTTACCAACTGGACACTGTATGAGCCACCCATACAAATGACAATTGCTGCCTGCAACATATACCTACAGAGAGGTCAAAGGATATAACACCAAACACAGGTTTGCATACATGGGAGAGCTTTATTTGTGCACTATTACAGTTGTACATGTTATACAGCTGTTTAGACTCTAACATGCATTTAAACAGACTAATGCAACTGTGAAACAGTTATATTAATACAGTAGTCTGGAAAGGTTTACTTATGTTGCTGTCCAGGCCGAGGCCTTCAAGTAGTACAATAGTAAAGACAGACTGGGCCACAGGATAGCAATCAATCAACAGTAAGTAATGCAGATGTATAGTCCAGTAGCCTCTATCTACACTCTGTACACAATCTCTAGGGGGTAAGGACCTCAGTTGACACAATGGGATGTATCTGTTACATAACAAGGCGTAGCTGACACCATCACAATCACACTGACAAACAGAACAGTCTGTATGGCAAGAAGGAGTAGGCCTGCATTTACCCAAGGTGCATTGTATGGTAATGTACATCCACAGACCTTAAGGCAGCTTACCCCTGATACCCCCACATGTTGTAACAGCCTAGGTTACTTATGGTGCATCCCCCCCATAGACTGACATACAGGGCCATATACCACTGTTACATACACTGGCCTCTGGAGTGCATAAGGGCACACATGTATTGTGTAGATGAAGGCTGCACATATATGGACCCAACCCCACAATATGTGTGGGGGCCACAACAGCAGTGGACTGATGGCAGGAATGGCAGCATGACATAGTCACAGCCCACTACATAACAACCCCTGACGGCATGTCATATGGACAAAGCCTGGTATGAAGGTGGAGGACAGAGGCTGGAACCCAGGCCCATATGTAAAATACTGTTGTCATACACTAAGCAAGTCACTGGTGCTACAGGATAGGCTGCAACATAGCCTTAGTCAGGCATATGAAGTTAGAAACACAAATGGATGTAGCCATGTACTGATAGCACTCAACACACACACACACTGCCAGTGATATATCTGACACAAGATCTGTGTGGTGGACAGACAAAACATAACAGGCACACCTCTGACCATCAAGTAGATAGGCTGACAGTTGAGAGCTATGCAGACAGACTGCATTCCATGTTAAATTAGTATGTACACAGAAACCCTGTAACACCAGTGCTACACAATGCATACAACACTACTACTCACACTCTGTCTGTATTTCTGGAACCTCATACAAATATGTAGTTGGCCTTAGTATGCAAGTTCTCTTGTAAGAGGTATTGCTACCTGCTGTCTGTAACACTGCTGCTCACATGTAGGAAGGATATCCACCATACAGGAAAGGTAAATGGACCACACCCACATGATGTAGGGATTTATAGTAGTGGGTTGCCATGACAGTGGTAACTGGAAGTACTATACAGAATGCTGCATGCAGGTCGCAAGTTGAGGACACTGACTGGTGCAGAGGCCATCATCTAATCATGTGCTCCACCTACAAAAGCCATGCTGCAATCTATTTAAAGCAGCTCATTCCAGCTAGCTACTGGAGAGAGAGATCTGATCATGTGCTCCAACTACAAAAGACATGCTGCAATCTTTTCAAAGCAGCTCATTCCAGCAAGCTACTGGAGGGAGACAGAGAGAGAGAGAGAGAGAGAGAGAAATAAAAAAATAAAATAAAATAAAAACCTATCCAGGAGAGACATTATTCCCACAACAGGTATGTGAAGTATATATGCATGTAATTGACTGTAGTACTTGGTCTATAATAATGGGATAGATGATGTGGAATGATTTATATGTGTCATCAGGTGTTGTTGTTTTAATGATGTTCAGCTGAACAACTGCTAAGGACAATAGAGTCTGTCCCTGTGGGTAGTGGGCCATACCCGTCAACTGTGCAGAGCAGCACTGACTGATAAGATGTAAGCCGTCATAGTGCGTGTTGAGTAATGGGAAGCATGTATATTACTGTGGCCAATAGCTGGTGGTAGAAGTAATGCCATAATGATGGACATGTGGGTTCCACAGCCCACCACTTGCAGGATACTCAGGGTAACCTGTATTGTAGCATGCTGGAATGCCATAGGTGTGTAATAGGGTTACCTGCAATCTGGCCCTACATATACCCCCCAATGTCAGGCTGTGTCCATATGTGGCACCTGTCTGTGCTCTAGCAAGGCAGAACAGTGTAGCTCTCTGCAGGAAGGTGCTGTGAGACTGTGGACCTGATGTCTGAATGTACTCCATATATAGATATGTATATGTGTAGATATATATATATGCGTGTGTGTGTGTGTGTGTGTGTGTGTGTGTGTGTGTGTGTGTGTGTGTGTGTGTGTGTGTGTGTGTGTGTGTGTGTGTGTGTGTGTGTGTGTGTGTGTGTGTGTGTGTGTGTGTGTGTGTGTGTGCATATATATACACACATATATATATATATATATATATATATATATATATATATATATACATGTCCACAAATATACAGATAACCATGTGTAGCCATATAAACATATATATATATATATATATATATATATATATATATATATATATATATATATATATATATTGACATATTCCTACATGCACATGTCTACATATATACAAACACACACACAAACATATATGTATCTAAATACATGTCCCCTATATTAACACCACAGTGCTGCATGCTAGGTGCGAGGGAACAGCACACATAGCAATACACACAGATATCTGCAGCTATCAGTGTGTACAACATGGATGGGTATGTCACATGTGAACCCCTTGTTGGGACTACATTGCCCTTGTCTGTGAAGTATGGAATGGGAATATGGGAAAGGATGGCAGGTATAGTTGTGGAGGTGGTCAGGGTTGGTAGATATAGAGGACAGCCTACATGGGTGGTATGTGACACATGTGGTGGGTAAACACCCTGGATGGTGTGTGTGGTCTGTGATGTGGAAGCCCCATGGGGCCCAATATGGATGTAATGGGAACAAGCCTCCCACCCACTGCTACTTAAAATAGCAGTCCACATCCCGAAGGTGCCTGGCCTAGAGGCTGAGCAGGAGGAGCATGTGGACCCTGTAAATGTGTACTTTGTGCCTCAAGGTGATGTAGCACATCCCACATGTGTCTGTGAAGCCCGCTATGGAACAGTTCCTGGACCTGACCTCAGGGGACAAGATCATGTCTGTGTGTGCCCCCAGGGGGCAACATCCCCTGAGTTGGTTCCACCTGAAGGTATTGCTGGACCAGTACATGAGGAGGTCCCAGGGTGGGTCACACATGTGATGTGGCCTGGTAACATGGGCAGATGAGTTTGGTGAGGTGGTTCTGCTAGCCAAAAGTCCCTAAACATGCTATTGTGTCACTGTTATAGAACATATGTGGGTACTAATAGTCTACACAATCCTGGAACATGTCCAACAGCATGCATAGATATCCCCAATAACACAGAATGTCAGATGTGCAGCAATCACATAGCAAGCATACCACAGGCATATATGGAACCATAGTGGCCCTGACAATGGCATGCAAGTGAACAGTCTATAACAGGCCAGCAATGATAGTGTCCACACAGGGAACATAGCTACAAACACATCACACAAAGTGTGGTACAATGCAATATCTGTTCCACTGGTAGGTAAGCTGTAGTCATACCTATTGAGTTGTGTGTACAGTTTGTTGTTGCTGATATGGTGGGGGGTGACACTGATGTGTATTGAGAACTGTGGTAACCTTGCTGTATGACTTGCTCACACCTGTTTCCATCTTTATGTCTTTCAGGCAAGATGTCACATGGAAGGCTCCCAGCTTACTCAGCTACTGAGAATGACATTGTGGTAAACCACCTAATCCAGCACTACCCTGTCGTATATGGCTGGGCTGCCCATGAACAGCAGGAGCGGATGACCCTGTGGAATGACCTAGTCCATAGGGTCAATGATGTCGGACTGCACAATGCAGTTATGAGAAGGTCCGGCATCATTGTTCTGACCTGCTTCGCAATGCCCGTCAGCATGCTGCTGCAGTCCAGGGAAGATCACCTTGCAACAAGGGGGGTGCCATGCCATCCATCCCCCCTGACATGTGTTGAGGAGCTCCTAGCCAGCCTTATGGCACCTGCCCATCCACATAGCCAACAACTGCCGGACACCATTGTGAAGGTGGGTGCTACCCACACACCAGCTGAGGACCATGCAGGTAAGGCCACAGGGCACATCAGTAGATCACTGTTGCATATGCATCCACATCTGTACAGGTAGATCATGCATATCTGACATGTCACAGATATAGTTTGTTGCTGCAAAGTAGTGATAAACAAATGTGCATACATGGTAGTATTGTGGACATTTACTGTTAATGCATTGTAATGCTGCACCCACCCTGTAGCAATGCCACAGGTGTGGCCACTAACTTTGCATCTCTCACCATCTTATGTAGGTCCCTCTGGTATACCACCAAGGCAACAGCCTGTAGCTGATGAGTATGGCTTATGTTGATGCTTGCCAAACACTGAGCATGTAATGGCTATGGTATATTCCTTGCACACATCTAACACACCTACCCAGAATGCATGATGTACATGTGCACGTATGGTTGCTGTTAAATGCACGGCATTACAGTGGTGACTATGATGTAGTACTGGAAGGGTATGTCAAAGACCTGCAAGATGACTAACATCCTGTCATTGCGGAATGTGTCCACAGGGAGTAACATAATGATGGGAGACATGGCCTACAGTAGGGACATATTTGAAACATCTCCAGTATACAGTGCAACACCAGTGTATATACTAGTAGTACAACGGCAACTGTTGCAGAGTTATACTACGGCATAACGTATTACTGTGGTCCACATTATCAGCTGGGACTAGGCTGTAACATGTGGTGTTCAGTGTATGGGACACCGCAAACTGACACATATGTGTAGGCCTTACTTGTCAAGCATCTGCAAAAAGGCTGAAGGTGAGGGGGTGTCAGCATGACACACCAGTGCACTGTAGCAGGGATCCTAAGGATGCTAAGAATGGCTGTATCTGCACACAGTCAGGTTCAAGAACTGTGGTAGACATAACCTTACCCCCACAACAATAGTGACGGCAGTGTGTGAACACCAAGGGATGTGCACATGAATAGACCTTGCAATCATGCAGATTAGGGGGACATGTGTAGGGCAGACTGAATATACACTGGCAAATGCAGATGGCTCATGCTAGTATACCCCTGCCAAGAATAGTGACTGCTGCAGTACACATAACAATAGGTGGAATGAACTGTCATGATAAGGGTGTGCACACATATGCACACACAGAGTGTATGCATCATGGTCAGCATCCGCACACCTAACACATTCCGTAGACACTGCATGTGAATGTACACTACATATGTCACATATCGGGCTCATGTACTGTTAATATATGCAGTGATGTGGTCCCATGGCAGAGCAAGGAAGGGTGCATCATATCAATAAGGGTGTGTACACTCCCCATAGCCATGGTATGCTCTGACGGTTGTCAGTGTAATAGTATTGGATTGGTCATACATGGTCCACTGATGTTGAGAGCTGTAAACCAGACATCAGGCATTCACAAATGACATCTGTCCACATATCATCCCAGGTATCTGTTGCTGAAAAACATAGGGGCTGTGAGCATTAATGCTGACATAACTGACACAGAACTACACATTCAGCAATGGGTTGTACACCTGTGAGGTGGTGTGCACAGTACATGGCAGGGTGCAGAACAGGTGCACATCAATACTGTGTACATGGGTGCAGTGGTATCCAGGGGAAGGGGCATCACCTAGTAACACAGCACATGCATCACACACATGTATACTCTTGCTAGCATGTTTTGATTATAGCTGCACTGCATGCTGTTGTGTACCATATGTTATGCATGTTGACAGAGGGGTAATAGGAGGACTGTGTGTACTATCATTGTGCAACCTCATCTGTCTGTGTGTGTGTGTGTGTGTGTGTGTGTGTGTGTGTGTGTGTGTGTGTGTGTGTGTGTGTGTGTGTGTGTGTGTGTGTGTGTGTGTGTGTGTGTGTGTGTGTGTGTGTGTGTGTGTGTCTCGGTGGGTGGTTAGTTTGTCTGTAGGGTCACTCTGGTGAAGTGGAGGGAGGTTGATGCATGTAGGATGCATGTATGCATGTGTGTGTGTTTGTGTGAGTGCCATGTATGCACATGTGTGATTGTGGGGTTGTTCATACAGCAGTACTTCCCTTTGGGATCGTGCAGTACATGGACATGGACTGACACATGACACACCAGGAATACTTGTCATGTATGTAATCACAGGATAGCTGATAATATAATAAGGTCTGTAGCATGGAACATGCATTGGGAGGGAAGGTAGACACCAGGTATACCCTTATATCACATTCAGCAGAGAGGTGACTGACAACCCACACATGCAGCAGAAAAGATGCATTGGGGAATTACTAGACAACACCAGGGAGTGTATCCATATATTACAGTTGTCACATGATAGGCTGATTGAGCAGCATATCTGGCATGTACTGAGCAATACATACACATGACACTCCAGTGCGTGATATTATGGAGTGAACATAGTAGTCCCTCACATATAGGGGCCATGCTCATGATGTCCAGACATACACAAGGTGAACACTGAATGACAGCAGCGAAGCTATGTAAAACTACTCCACTCAGGTCAGGGAGGTAATGGAGTAACAGCTCTTGTGTTGTGAACACTTGTCTAGGCATTTAGAGGAATGATACGTTAATGAGTGTATGTTACCAAGTGTGATGCAGGATGAAGAATGCATGGGAGTATACATGGGACTGTCTGTAAAGTCACAGACAGATAGGTATTAAGATGGTGAGTGTGTGTGTGTGTGTGTGTGTGTGTGTGTGTGTGTGTGTGTGTGTGTGTGTGTGTGTGTGTGTGTGTGTACTGTTATGCAATGCTGTACAGGTCTTAAATTGCATTTATTGTTTTCCCCCACAGGTGGTGAGGTGGGTTAGAGTCCCTCCTGCATACAATCTGATGTTGGTGTCCATACAGACACCAAAGATGATGATAGTACTGTTGAGGCACAGGTGGGGTTGTCAGGGGCTGAAACAGTGCCATCATTTGGCATCCCCCTTTTAGCCACCCCAACCCCACATACAGTTCCAGTGCCTATACATACCCAATCACCAGTGGCCATAGTGGAAGGACAACTGCCGTTTGGTAGCAGTGCACAGGAGAGAGTGGTAACCATGCCTACTGTGTCTGATCACAGCAGGCATAGCCGGAAGTCTGGCAGGGCACCACATAGGCAGATGTCCCAGGGTGCTCATGGTAGGGTCGCTGGTCATCATGCCCCTGGCAGATGTGCCACAACTGGTACCACCAGGTGCATGTTTCAGGCTGTCATGACAGCACAGGTACATATGGAACCTTACACCAGACAGTGCCTGAGGCTGCAGAGGGCTGCTCTCACATCTGCAAGTGACAACTTCTGTAAACTGTCTGATGCCATCCATGCTTATACTGAACTCATGGATAGATGGTCTGGTGAGATGTTGGCCCTCATCGACCGTGGTATATCCAAACTTGAACATGTGGTGGGAGTGCGGTGACAACCATGTGGATGTAGGCCAGCAACACCAACATCTGTCAGTCAACGTGGACGTGCTAGGACACCAAGGGGCTCCTGTAGTGGCAGTACCAGCCCTGGCACTGTGGGCGGGTGCTGTCAAAACCACACCAGGCCACGAGCACATGTTCCTGGCCAGTCTCAGGAGGGATCTGCTTCCAGCGGACATCTGTCATCATCAGGAGAGAGTAGCACATTGAGGCCTGTACCTAGACGTGCCCATGGAACCCCTGGCAGGAACAGTCCATGTGTCTATGGCTGGAGGCAGTGAAATGCAATCCCTGCCAGGTATGGTCTGCAGCTGTCCATAAACACCTGTGTAGGGCAGCCACATGACAGAACTGTGTGCATGCATACCCACACACTATACGAACACACCTAGGGCAACCACATACCTACACAGACCACATCACCACACCCAGTCCACCTCATTGCACCCCTCACCTACACATGGTGTCAAATGTATGGCCCACCCTCAGCCTCTGGCAAACCAACAACACACCCTGTGCATATGATGATACCTGTGCCACATCCCTGTCATCAATAACATCGATGCAGGGACAGGCTAATATGATTCTGATGCACACGGTAACTATACTACAGTGTACCAAAGTACTGCAGTGTAACATGTTGTCAGGAGTAAAGTTTAATGCATACATGTCAGGTAGTGTAGCCATCCAGCAATGATGCATTATAGCTGTTAGTAACACTGGTAGATTGTGGTCTCCATAATATTATCCATTTATGTTGTAGATGTACATGTGTCGACACGAGGATGGTTTGCAGTCATATTCCACAACGGGTATGGTACTGTGGTGACACCATGGCTGTGACATATCTAGGGTACAGTTGAACACATGTCCTGGGTTTGTATAACAATTATTGCATGTGCCACATGGACAGGTGACCCACTGGAATGTGTATAATCTGTAACCTGATGTAGACCCATCCACATACACGCACTTGGCAACACTGGAACTAGACCCCTTCCTAAGTATGTAGTGCTACTGAAGTGTGTGGCTTTCATTGCACACACCACACAGCATTTAGGGTGAGGTGTGTTCCAGGTTATATTACATGCAGAACATCCCCAGGCATATACAGTATGCTAATGGGGGATGTAATGGGTGTATATGGACAATACATAGTGTGACATACCTTCATATACACATTAACAGACACATAACAGGCTGACACACATCCGAGAGACCTGGGCCCATCGCTGCTAATTAACTTGACCGTGTGTCCA
The DNA here is from genome assembly GCF_019279795.1 of Protopterus annectens. Lineage (NCBI taxonomy): Eukaryota > Metazoa > Chordata > Ceratodontiformes > Protopteridae > Protopterus > Protopterus annectens. The sequence goes on from NC_056732.1 coordinate 195,337,169, forward strand.
ATGTGTTACAGGTAGGCTGCACACAGCACATGCATAACTGGGCTGGATTGTGGTATCAGTTACCTGTATGGTTGTTGGTGATAGTGGTAACCATAAAGTGGTACATGTGACATATACTGGGTGTACCTTGGTGTAATGACAGTGTACACAGCACCCACATCCCCCAGTGGATACTGTACTCCCTGAAACCCATGATGACACTCTGACTTACCCACCATCACACATTGCCCATGACTGTGATAAAACCCATTGTATATCCCAACAGTGGTACTTCAGGGATATGCATCTAATGCACATGCCACAGGCATAGTAGGGTGTTGCACTGTCATGCCTCACCTATGGGCAGAAACAACACTATCTGTACTACTGTGTGGCAATGGGTAGTGTAATAGGAGTATGTGGCCTCGGAATGCTGTACCCTACAGATATACAGACATGCACACATACACACACTTGCCAGAGCTCAATGGGTATCCCATGCCTATTGACCCATTTGTACAACATTGCTGTGCTGGTACTGCAAGGCTTGTGTAGCCGGTATGGAGAGGAGCATAACAGGGTACATGTAATGTCCCTTACAGCAGCAGCCACAACTGACTATGGCAATGGGTGTTGCGGTGGTTGTAAAGACCTTCATGGAATTCCCAAGTACAGGTGTGCTAACACACAGACACTGCTATACTCAGTAATGCACACATACACATGTGTCAGTACTGGGGTGCATCACTGCAGGTAGTCATAGCTGTGTACCTAGCTATTGTCCATGGAGAGATGGGTTGTGTAGGGGATGTATGTACAGTGGTATCCTGCCACCTGCCATGTGGCAGCAGGCAATCTATCAACAGACACCTCTGTGATGACCCTCAGGGTGAGAGTAACATGAATCAGCCAATCCTCTGGGTGCCTCCTGCACATGGCCACTGAGGTGATCAAGTTGACATGTATGCAACATGTATTACAACACATGGTTAGTGTCTGTGATGGAGACCTGTACCCAAGCATGTTCTGTTGACTGTGGTAGTGTAGTGGAGGTACCCGTGGCATATAATGCGTGCAGGGTGTTGTCTCCTATATGTGCCAGTTCTTACACAGCTGTGCAGACATGTAAGTGTCAATCAAGCATATGTTGCCTGTACATATTCCAGCTGGGTACCTGACATCTGTACATCTATACAGGAACTGACAGTCATCAGCTTGGCAAGTAGCTATGCAGTAGGATGACTGTGTTGACAGATAGACATTTGACAACAATATGTATGCCATAACTACATGTTGGAAGCCCTTACTAACATGTGCTGTACAGACAGTAGTCTATAGTTACATTCCACATGTCAGATCATTATCCAATAGGGGATATATACTGTGACACAGCTCACACACCAGAGATACAACAGGGAGGCCTCAGAGTCCAGCTATGAAGCAAATAATGATCTTCCTAGATGTGATAGTTTTAGCACAGGTTATAGTAGGTTCAATTTGCCCCCTAGCTTCTTGTAAAAATTTTGTTCTAATTAAAAAAGCTGAACTTGAATATACCAAGTTTTTGAAAATCCAAAAGTCATATAATTTGACTATGTCAGAGTGGTTAGAGTTGCTTAGACTTAGAGGGTGTTTAAAGAAAGTTGTATTTAGGCAAGCTGACAAGGGTGGGAACTGGATTATTATGTCAAAGGCGCAATATGAAAGAATGGCATTTGATTTGTTGGAGTGTGAGGATGATTATTTGCATTTAACCGACAACCCAGTGGGTAATTATAGTGTCGAACATTTGGACCTACTTGACAGAGGTGAGAGGTTAGGTTTTTTGACTAAGGAAGATGTAAAAAAGTTGGTTATTAAAGATTCAGTTGATCCTTATTTTTATGTTAAACCTAAAATACATAAAAATATTACCAACCCTCCAGGTAGGTCAATAGTCTCTGGGATACATTCTTTTGTGTGTAATGTAGGAACTTTTTTATATTCAGTGTTAAAAGAATATTTGCATAGGGCTCCTGCTCATATTAAAAACACTCAGGAATTATGTGAAAAGGTTAGTGCAATAAAATGGAAGAATGATTACTACTGGGTGTTGGCTGATGTGAATTCACTTTACACTTCCATAACAAATAGGTATGGTTTGGAAGCAGTGTTTGATGTTATGGGTGATGGACCTAAAACAAGTTTTATTGTAAGGTTACTTCAGTTCTGTCTGACTCATAACTATTTTAAGTTTGAAAATCAGATTTATCTACAGAAGAAGGGTACAACAAAGGGGGCTTCATATGCACCCAGTTATGCAGTGATATATATGGGTTACTTTGAAAAATGTTCTATATATAAAACACTGTTTTTTGGAGAGAAAAAGTTGTGCTGTACAGTAGATTTATCGATGATCTTTTTGTTTTGTTTTTTTTTTGTGTAAAGGTTCACACTTAGAGTTTGAGCAGTTTATTGGGGGACTAAATTTAAATGCAAATGGTATTAAGTTTTCAACATGTTTTGGTAACACTGCTATACAGTTTTTGGATGTTGAATTCTATGTGGATGAACATCATGCTATTCAATACAAGCCATTTAGGAAGCCCGCAGCTGTCAACAACTTTCTTTTTGCCACAAGTATGCACCCTCCACATTTGATTAGTTCTTTGCCTTTAGGGGAATTTAAGAGAATTGCTTGAAATACTTCTGAGGAGATATATAAGGCATCATTTTTGTCGGATACAAGGAATTAGTTCTTGGCAAGGGGTTATGATAGAGAGAGTTTGGGTTGTGATTTGAAGAACCTACAAAGAGGTGAAAGGTTTCAAATTAGAAATAGAGGGCAAGTAGTAAGTAAAAAATAGGAATCAAAATTTGAAACCTACATATTAAGGGCATGATATATATTTTGTTTCAAATTTTTCATCCTTCTCACCAATCATGAGAGAGTTGATATTGGGTTTATGCATTTAGTATGCCTAGATGAGACAGTTGGGGATTTATTCCCAGGTTTGGTAAAATTCTCATATGGAAGATATTCCAGTCTTAAGGAATTGTTAAATAAGTATTTACATGTTTCAGAAAATAAAACTATGGGTTCTTTTTCTTGTGGAAAATGTAAGGCTTGTCAAAAAATTAGAAATATTTCAGGTAGTTTAATTAATGGACATAAATTTATAAGTAAGAATAGATTTACTTGTAGTTCATGTGGTGTAGTGTATGCCATTGGATGTGGATGTGAGAGAATAAAATGGTATATAGGCCAAACAATAAGAGCTGTCAAAGTCAGAATTTTAGAACACTTGGGAGATATCCGGAATAAAAACTATAAGAGTCCTGTGCAGATCATTTTTGTAAAACACATGAGGGAGATGATTCCACTTTCTTCTTTAGTGTTTTTGTAAGACCATTTCAATTGAAAAGTGGTGAGCTTAAACAGAAATTGAATGTGCTTGAAAGTAAAATGATTTTAAACTATGGGACCTTGACACCCAGAGGGTTAAACTTGGAGGTAGATTCTTTTTAAACTGTTCATATTTAGATAAATTTGAATAAATCATATGATGTATTTATTAATATGTACAGCTGTATCTGAAGTAAATAATTTTGTATTAAATATTTTGTATTAAATGCTTGTATTAGGATAGTTAAAAGTGAAGTTAGATTTTGTATAATTTACAAAATAAGTATGGGTCACTTTAAAAAGAGTTTAAGGCAATGGGATATTTTAAGAAATGTAAGGATAATAGGATGATTAAATAATTGAATAATGAATGAATGAACCTGGTATAAATGTGGAATTCATACTGATGTATGTATCCTTGAAGGCGAGAGGCTGAGGTACCAGATCTTGTGGTGAAAGTAAAGAATCCATTTATTACCTTCACTGCTGTGTTTTTTCTTATGCCTGTAAGTGTGCCTGTTGTCAGTACTACATTTAGCACTCTAGTCTTGCCTGGGACAGCACTGTCAACAGTAGTAACGTCATGATACACTACATGCCAGTGTGAGAACACATACCCTGGGCTACTACCCCTGTATGTAACACATCCACATGGATAACAGTGCTGTACAGGCCTAATATACATCTGTGTCCCAGACATGACACTCACACCCCTTGCTACTGTAATGACAGCACATAGGTGCATGTATTGTACATGGCATTACATACACTTATTACAGATGTCATTACCCTGCTATGTTATCAGACTGGGTGGTGTGAACTGGTTACCAGGGTTAAGCCATGCTTAGCAGTTATCAACATTGCTCCAATATAACACCTAAGCTGATTTGCACGCTGGTAAGCGAAGCCTACACTGTGTAAGCACCCGTATGTTTACCCGTAGCTTACCACTGCTTACCATCGCACAAACCCACACAAATGTGCTTACAGCTGCTCAAAACTGCCTTAACCACTCTGTATCTGACAGCCCTTGTTCTGCCCAGCAACAAAATGAACAGCCCTTGTAGGTCTTGAACCCTGGACCCTGTACACTATAGTCACAACACTTAACCACTACGACGACAGCAGTTGTTTTTCCAATATATCTGTCAATACGCAAATTGATTAGTATTGAGCAATTGCCTTTACTTCCACAATTGTGTAGTACTTGCTATTGATATGACTGTTGCATTACATATGTTGTTTTATCATAATGTACACATATCAGATACATATGGTGAGATACATCTGGGAGGTTATATGCAACCATGAGGTTTACACATGATAGGAATATGGATATATACATATAATATGTTGATATATGTCTGCATGTACATACACATGTATATTCATCCATATGTCTGTATACACATCTGTATAGTGCATCATATATATGGCCATGTGTAGGTCTTTTCGTATAAACATATATATATATATATATATATATATATATATATATATATATATATATATATATATATATATATATATATATATGCACCTCCTATGTATACAGATATGCCTATTTATGTAGATATATATGTAGATATCTATAACTAATATCTATTCTGATATATTTATTACTGTCAATATATATGTAGATATCCATAAGTATATGTGCATATGTATCTCTATCTGTATATGTGTAGACATATATTGCTGTGTATATATAGATATCTGAGTGTTTATATGTGTGTATATATGTGTGTATATATATATATATATATATATATATATATATATATATATATATATATATATATATATATATGTACATATGCATATACGTTTATGTATGTTGATATGTATATGTGTATATATATCTATATAGATATATGGATAATTATATATACATATATATGTTCACCATGTGTCCAGAACATGGGGTGGAGTCCTACCTCAACCCCAGTAGTCCAAACCTCTTAGTGCAAAGGGATGTCAGGTATGTATTGCAGGTGTATATGTAGACTGTTGCTACTGTAATAGGGTTGACCTAACAGACATATTGTGTGTAGGAGATCACATCTGCTAGTAACATGTGCACCATTGGCTACTGACAGACATCCTAAGGACATCATAGTACAGTACCACTGCTAGCACAGTCATGATCTTGTGAACTACAGCAGCGATATGGCCAATAAATGTGGACAGTCTGACACACTCTGGTCAGTCCAGAGGTATACACAGAACCACTTAGTGCAAAATATGTGGACCAAGCCTGACAATGTGGATGTTAACAACCATGTAGATGGGTATATCATGTAATTACTGGTATACATTTGCCCCTATAGGTTATACATTCATACACCCCTGTCTGTCCTGACACATAACCACTGGTACAGAGGTGACATGGCCACATACTACCCACTAGTTATTGACATACATCTGTACAGGATTCCACTGCTTTGTCAGAAATACATGACTGTTATGGTGGCTCAGCAGCAGTACATAACATCACAATTGGTAAGTACACTAAGCTGCTAGGCATGTAACAAAGCACTGTGCAGGCTACAGGCAGACTGCCACAACACTGGACTACATTTCTTATGGGGGAATACACATGTACCTGTATATATAGCAGGCTCTACAGGCATTTCACAGCACAGAGTAATAGACACCTGTGTGAAAGTGCATAACCACAACCAATGTGAGCACAGCCACAGCCACATATGGTAAGCTAGCTTAATATTACAGTATATGGACTATCTGATCAACACCATCCTCATATGTGCCCCTCACACACTAACCCTACATATACCAGGCCACTACACAGTGTGGTCCGATGCCTGTCTGTGGTATGGGACATGTGTGTGTTTGGCCCTACAAACATGTAAGCCGATAGGGTAACATACACTGGAGCAGCATGCAACATCAGATAGAACAGTACCAATAACAATTACATCTACCATAGTATATACACAGGCCGTGGTACATCTTCACAATACAAGCACTGTCGACAATCACCATAAGTACACAGACCTACGTAATCTACACACAACACCTGAATGCCCAGGTTATGTCCTCAAATATAATCCCTACTATATATAACATGTGTAGCCGTCTGATATCTCACTGGCTTATTATCAGATATGATGTGAATAAATAATGGTGTACAGAGCATATACACCTCTTACTGCATGACATATGTACAAAGATTGGCAGAGTTGTGGCTGGAGGCACAAACACAGGGCTAATATTGACATGTTGCTGTGATAACCTCATACATTTACTGTTGTAACAGGGTCTGTTGTGACATATGTCCTATGAGGGATATGAAGTCAGTAACTCTCATGGCTGTCACCATGTACTGACTGCAATCCTCAGTCTATGCTTCTGCAGTTATCAGATAAGTGCACTGTGAGTAACGCAAGAAACAAAAGGCACCACACACTGCCCAGTCTGCAGATGACCCTACAGATGGGGGTTTCCTCAAAAACATAGCACTGTCATGACAGGTATTAAATGATGTAGCCCAGACATATCCACACACACCCTGCTAAACCGACATTACTCCAATTTTAGAATAGCAACACTTACATTCTGTAGTCATGTCAGGCACATCCCCCTCTTGTGTGTTGGCCTGTTTCCACAGTGTATGTTGTTAGAGGTAGATCCTCAATCTATCTGCGATGCTGTTTGCCAAACACCAGATCTAGGTCCTGCTCACAGTGAATGAAAAGGCCCAACACCAACATGATGTTCCTTGATATTGGAGTGTGTTTCCTTGCAATTGATTATGGGAATGTTACCACTGTCATTCCACATGCAATCAACTAGAGGAGGGGTGCAATTTGTGCAGAGGCCATCAGCTGATCATGAGCATCACTTACAAAACACATGTTGCTGCCTAAGCAAAGCAGGTGTAGTTCTCCACATCCACCAGAGAGGGAGTGTGAGAGGCACACAGAGACAAAGTAAGTCAGGGAGGGGGTGGGAGAGTAAAACCTAAGCATGTTTGTGTCACACACCTACCAGTAGAGGGTATCAACCCCCTGACTGACTATGTATTGCTATCACATGTCTACGCAGTTATTGCATGTGCCACATAGCTTACATGTTGAGGAGCTGTCCAAATGTATATGTAATGGTGAGTGACATCTGCAACAGTTATATGGTAGTGATGCGGTAGGTGTAGTACACGTGCCTGTCCACATGAACAGGTGTCAGCGTCAACACAGCCACAGTCTCTCAGGGACTCACACACATTGACACACTTGGCAGGGTCAGGAATACACTTCCTAACTAGTTAGTTTGCCACAATACAGTACTGTGCAGGTATCACATGCACCACAGGGATTATCCAGAGGTTATATGAGCAAAGGGTATGTGAAGGTGTCTGACATCAGACAGCATGCTTCAGTATGCCAGTGGGGGTTGTAGTGAGTGTGAATGTGGTCAAAAGCATCATACACCATACACACAGACACATGGTGCCAGTACTGACATGCATTCATGCATTGCTTTATGGGTGTGTAGCGGTTGACTGTGCCAGAAGGCTATACAAGGCTAGGTGAAGGGTATACCTTGGCATCAGGCCACATGTCAATGGTGTACAGTGTGGCTCAGGGGTGTAGTGTTTGGATTGGCCCACACAGGTGGGTACTGTATTCACCATCCAGTCACCTGGGTAACTATTGTGTGTAACCATTGCTGTGTAATGCTTGCCATGTATGTGTTCTTTAGTCCCTGACATGGATGCTGTCTGGGATGTGCACACATCCCACATGCACGTACAGTGACATGTGGAACACTACCTGGGGTGGCCGGCCCATGTTGTGTACACAGATTGTTATCATCAGATGTGCCTGTCCTGGCCTCATGTGCCGGGAACAGGTAATGGACAGCAAGTTAACCCTGCACCCACATAGATAGCATGATACATGTATTCCCTGGTGTCAGTGGCATCTGTCCATACAGGGCATGTGTATAAGGCATGGTATGTCCTTTGTGGGTCACATTTGATGGCACCACAGGTGTTGCAGGCGTCCAGTGCGGAACATAGTGAAGGCACACTGTCTGCATGTACGTGCATATTGTACTAATGGACAGGGTGCCATGCTCTCTCTATAGTCCACTGCAATCACACCATGGTTACTATCTGTGGGCAATATACAGGGTACTACCAACATAGTGGCTGTTGCCTAGGCAAGTGTGTTTGTATATGAGACATGGGTTGAGAGTGCTCTCTGTATAGTACAGGGGTTGCTAACTTTGTTCGGCAGGCCTTGATGTCACATGTAGGAGTATGGACTGCTACCCTAGCCTCTCAGCTATTTTGCATCTGTTATCCTTGTAAGGTGGACATATTGACATAAAATAGGGCCACCATATAAGAAATTTGCAAAACCTGCTCTACAATGAGTTCAGTTGTTACACACACAGCCACCTCCACACAGGATACGAATGACAAACACAGACACACACACACACACTTGCCATGTCTGGGATTAGAGCTCCTACCTAACTAGTTTATTACTCTACAACATTATGTAGTTATAGGATGCGCCACAGAGATTACTGGAGTACTCTTTCCCAAAGGTGTATTTCACAGTGAATGACATCAGCAGGCTTGCCAAAGTAGGGCATTTGAATTATAGTGAGTGTGACTAGACTAAAATGCATTGCTCCCCACACAGACAGAAATACACACACATAAACACAGTTGCCATGTCCAGCATTAGAACTCCTACCTAATTAGTTTATTACACTACATAATTAAGCAGTTATAGGGTGCACCATGGATATTACTGGGCTACTCATTTCCTAAAGATGTATTTCACAGTGAATGACATCAGCAGGCTTGCCAAAGTAGGGAATTTGAATTGTAGTGAATGTCTTCCTTCTTCTTCTTTCAGCTGCTCCCATTAGGGGTCGCCACACAGTGGATCATCTGTTTCCATTTCTTCCTGTCTTCTGCATCTTGCTGTGTCACACCAACCACCTGCATGTCCTCTCTCACCACATCCATAAACCTTATCTTAGGCCTTCCTCTTTTCCTGTTACCTGGCAGCTTCATCCTTAGCATATTTTTCCCAATATACTCTGCATCCCTCCTCAGCACATGTCCAAACCAATGTAATCTCAACCTCTCTGGCTTTGTCTCCAAACCTTCCAACCTGGGCTGAGTCTCTAATATACTTAGTCCTAATCCTGTCCACCCTCATCACACCCAGTGCAAATCCTAATATCTTTAACTCTGCCACATCCAGCTCTGACTCCTGCCTTTTTGTCAGTGCCACTGTCTCCAACCCATATAACACAGCTGGTCTCACTACCCTCTTGTAGACCTTCCCTTTCACTCTTACTGGTACTCGTCTGTCGCAAATCAATCCTGACACTCTTCTCCACCCACTTCATCTTGCCTGTACTCTCTTCCTCACCTCACTTCCACACTCACCATTACTCTGAACTGTTGATCCCAAGTATTTAAACTCATCCACCTTTACCACCAGTGTGACTAGCCTAAAAATCATTGCCCCCTACACAGACAGAAACACAAACACACACAGTTTGCCATGTCTGGGATTAGAACTCCTACTTAGCTAGTTTATCATACTACAGCATTACACAGTTTTAGGACACGCCACAGAGACTACTGGGCTACTCTTTTCCCAAAGGTGTATTTCACAATGAATGACATCAGCAGCCTTGCCAAACTAGGCCATTTGAATTGTAGTGCATGTGACTAGCCTAAAAAGCACTGCGTACTACACAAACACACAAACACACACAGTTGCCATGTCAGGGATTAGAACTCCTGCTTAGCTAGATTATCACACTACAGCATTACGCAGTTTTATAACACACCATGGAGACTACTGAGTTACTCTTTTTCCAAAGGTGTATTTCACAGTGAATGACATCAGCAGCCTTGCCAAAGTAGGACATTTGAATTGTAGTGAGTGTGACTAGCCTAAAATGCATTGCTCCCTACCCAGACAGAAACACACACACACAGTTGCCATGTCTGGAATTAGAACGCCTACCTAGCTAGTTTATCACACTACAACATTACACATTTTTAGGACATGCCACAGAGATTACTGGGCTACTCTATTCCCAAAGGTGTATTTCAAAGTGGATGACATCATCAGGCTTGTCATAGTAGGGCTATGGAGAGGGCAGTGTTTGTGAATGGGCCATAACCCATTCATCTAGAGGTTGACACACCACACGCAGGCACACGCAGGTTTATATTCCACAGGTACATGTATACAACTGCTAAATGACCACTGCCTTGTACAGTCATGTTGCACAGCTAGCACTTGCACCACAGAGTCTGTACTACTGACGGATACCAGTGACTAATTTCTGCAGTGAGTGACATTTACACATCATGTGGCTGTAGCCATTTGGCTGTGTGCTGGGTGGGACAGGCCTCATGATGGAAGGCTCTTTGTCACTGTCACTCTCTTCCACACATCTATGTATGTCTACTTCTGGCATATTATAGTGTGTTGTCCTTGGATATATAGATCTGTATTCCTATCCAATGTGTGTGCAAGGCATGACTGGTGCATACTGAGGAGTGTATGCACTAACATCTGCAACTGTCAGATATGTATGGTCCACTGTTGTTTGCAGACATGGGCTTCATTTGTTTAAGTGTGTGAGCATGCCCAGTATGACCTTTCAGTATGTTGCTGTCTGACATTGCCTTCATTTCTCTTGAGCATGCTCGGTATGCCCTTCTGTATTGAATGTGTGGATCCATTCCAGGTAGTTTATACTCCAGTGCCGACCTTTGTGTTCTACACCTACAGGTAGCAAACTGTTTCTGCAGGGTATCTATAGATCAGTTTGCAATATGGGTCAGACTGCAAGGAATAGTGTGTACTGTAGGTGATTGTGTCTGTGTTGCTTCTGCTACATGGTACTGATGTTAGCAGAGATATTCAGAAACGGGTCTATATGACTTGGTCGACAGTTCATATGATCGACTGTTTATTTGGTCGACAGTTCATTTGATCGACAAGCATTTTAGGTGGCGGGCTTCGCCCCACACACCCCCCAATGTGGGGGGCTGTGCCCCTCACACCCCCCCTAACTATATATATCAACTCCAGGGTCACACAACATTGGGGAAGGGGGCAAATGTTTGTTGATCAAATGAACTGTCGACCAAATAAAGAGTCGATCATATGAACTGTCGACCAAGTCATATAGACCCTCAGAAACATGTACTGTTATACACTGTGATGTTTTATGCCCTCAAGTACTATCAGGTGGACATTCTTTCTCACATTGATGTCCTGGGGAACAAGGGTGAATGCAGCTGCGTCCAATACTGTGGGCAAACACCTACATATTCATGGAGAGTTATGCCATTCTGGAGGGGGAGCTGCAGACACTTGCTGCTGGGTCTGTGTACCCAGTTCATCACCTTGGTACAGTGCTGGCAAAGGATCCCATACTTGTACATCCATCAACATGACAGTATGGCCTCATCTTGCTATGGCAATACCTCACAGCTGTACAGATTCATACAGGGTACCCAGAGGCAGGGGTCATAAGTCAGGATTTTACTCCTATTGTAGTGTACGGGCAGGTTTGTAGCCACCCATGTATGTGTTTGCAGCCAGGGATAGTATGTGCACATGGCTGTGATGGCCCTTGCACATTCCATGCTGGCCATGCTCACACCCCCCTCTATTATTCTATCCTCCCATACATTATGCATACATTCTCTAATACTTTCCCTAAGGTTATCACCTCATCACAGCTGTGTTTTGGTGTTGGTCCACAGTTCATGCAGTGGGACATGGTGGACATGTTACTGTGATTTATCCACATGGCCTTGCATATGGCTTAGTTGGAGTGTGTTATGTTGCTATTTGGGTGTCCATGACATAACATGCATTGGCAAGATGACACCAGTATTCCCTACTACAGGCCCAGATAATGTGATGCATACCTTTATGTACAATTCCAAGGATGTGTCCATTTCATGGTTACACATTATATACTGTATGTCCTGGGTACTTTTCCCTGTGTACTACTTGTATATCTAGCCCATAATCCATGCTATGTCCATCTTTCAGATGATGACACATATTACTGCCATATATTTACAATGGCTTGCTGCTAATATGTGTTATACTGGGAGGAATTGTCTTTGGCACTGCACTTGTGAGGGCTTGGCCCTGTCATCTGCAGTAGTGGGCAATGGCCACCATGTCAAACCTCAACATGCATATATACTGACCACTCTCACACAATATGAAACACACACCAACCTAACGCACACATACCTGCATATTGTACAAATGCTTCAATCTATCCTGCTACCCTGGCAACCTCTGGGCATCTGTGCTCCACTGGTATTATACCTACACATACATGTTACTACATGTCTACATCAGATTGGGGGGTACACTTGACCATTACTACATTTCTACATAGGATTTGGGAGAGCCACACCTGACTGTTACAATTCGTGTACATTGGATTGTTGGGCAGAACAGACCATTTTTACTTTGCTACATAGGATTGGGGGGGGGCACACCTGACTGTTACTACATGTCTACATAGGATTTGGGGGGGCATACATGACTGTTTCTACATTGCTACACAAGATTTGGGGGCACACCTGACTGTTACTACATTTCTAAATAGGATTGGGGGGCACACCTGACTGTTACTACATGTCTACATAAGACTGGGGGCACATCTGACTGTTACTACATGTCTATATAGGTTTGGGGGGCACACCTGACTGTTACTACATGTCTGCATAGGATTTGGGGGGGCACACCTGACTGTTTCTACATTGCTACACAGGTTTGGGGGCACACCTGACGCTTGCAAACATTTGCTATGACTGTACTGGTATGTCAGGTACTCCATTTCATTCTGTTTTCTAACCTATCATGCTGACTAGAGGCATACCAGTGTACTACAGGTTTTAGGTTTGATTGACCTACATATTAGTTTCTGACTTCCTACCCATCAGAACTAATATCCCACTGCCTGATCTGATGTAGTCTGCCTGTGTAGGCCTGGGGGGGAGGTTACCCATAGGCATCATTCAGAGGCCTTAGCACAGCCTTTGTTTGTATTTGTCTATGCCTGTCCTGCTGGCTGAGTCTGTTGTTGGGTATGTGAACCTCCCTGACTGGCATGTGTGTGTCATATGGACACACATGTGGCCCAGCACATTTCCTGCAGTGGGTTTTGTTACCATGTGTAGTACTGGCTACTGTGGTGACACCAGTATTTGTTACAGATCTCATGCTGCCACTATAGGTGTCTACTATCTGCTGGCATCCCATTCAGCCACCCCATTCCATTGCATGCTCACATCCATACCATAGATACAGGTAGCAACACATACTACTCCATTCGGCAATTGGTAAGGAGAGTGGCTTACCTTGTGGGTGTGCCAGTATTGAGGATGGTGCTGGAGGGCTGCCTATGTCGGATGCACATAGTATGCTCCCTACACATGGTTGAGCACAGGTAGTGTCATGTTTGGCATCCCTTTTACTTTATGTGTGAGTCAGAGAGAGGTGTCATTCCCTGGGTCCCTCCTGTGTCAGTGTATGTGCCATGTGTTGCTGGGCATGCCTCCTTCTGCCCACTGGAGCAGGCTCAGGTTGTTCCTCCTCCGAGTCAATCTGTGCAGGGTATTATAATGTATGTGTGTGCTGGCTGCCCTAGAAGCTATCACGACTCCCACATCTGGCATATGATGCAGCTGTACCAGAGATTTGCCAATGGGAGCATCCCATACTGCCACCTAGTGGGAGATGCTGGTTATGCACTGGAGCCATGGCTGATGACACCCATCAGAAATGCACGCACACCCAAACAAGAACTCCATAATGAGGCACACACACAGACCAGAATCATAATAGAGCATGTGTTTGGGATGCTCAAGTCACGGTTCCAGTGCCTGGACATATCCGGTGGAGCCTTGCAGTACTCACCACCTACATGTACCCAAATTGTCATCGTATGTGCCATGCTACACAATATGATCCTGTGGGAACAGCTGCAACAGAAACAGCATGGGGGAGGGCCACACAACCCACCACCATTGCCAAGGCCTGCACAGGCACAGAGTGACTCGGAGGAGGAACAACCTGAGCCTGCCCCAGTAGGCAGAAGGAGGCATGCCCAGTATGCCCAGGCCTTGGCAAAGAGGCTATGCATAGCACATACACTGACATGGTAGGAACCCACAGAATGACACCTCACTCTGACTCGCACATACAGTAAAAGGGATGCCAAACATAACACTACCTGTGCTTAACCATGTATAGGGAGTGTACTATGTGCATCCAACATAGTCAGCCCTCCAGCACCATCCTCAATACTAGCAAAGTCACAAGGTAAGTCACTATCCCTTTCAATTGCTGAATGGAGTAGTATGTTTTGTTACTTGTATCTATGCTATGGATGTGAGCATGCAAGGGAATTGGGTGGCTGAATGGGATGCCAGCAGATAGTAGACACCTATATTGGCAGCATGAAATCTGTAACAAATACTGGTGTCACCATAGTAGCCAGTACTAGACAAGGTGACAAAACCCACTGCAGGAAATGTGGTGGGCCAAATGTGTCCATAGGACACACACATGCCAGTCAGTGAGGCTCACATACCCAACAACAGTCTCAGCCAGCAGGACAGACATAGACAAACACAAAGAAAGGCTGTGCTAAGGTCTCTGACTGATGGCTATGGGGAACAGCCCCCCTCCAGACCTACACAGACAGTCTACAACAGGTCAGGCAGTGGGATGTTAGTTCTGAAGGGTAAGAAGTCTGAAACTGTAATGTAGGTCAATAAAACCTAAGAACTGTAGTACACTGATATGCCTCTAGTCTGCAAGATAGGTCAGAATACAGAATGAAATGGAGTACCTGAAATACCAGTACAGTCATAGCAAATGTGTACAGCTGTCAGGTGTGCCCCCGCCCACAATCCTATATAGAAATGTAGTAACATGTATGTGTAGGTAAAATAACAGTGGAGCACAGATTACATGAGCTGGCCAAAGTAGCAGGATAGATTGTAGCACATGTACAATGCATATGCAGGGTTGTGTGTGTTAGGTTAGTGCGTGTTGTATATTGTGTGAGTGTGGTCAGCATGTAGGCATGGTGGGTTTTGTCCTGGTGGCCATTAGCCAGTACTGCCAATGACAGGGCCAAGTTCTCACAACTGCAGTGCCAAACACAATGCATCCCAGTAAGACACATTCCATCAGTATGCCATAGTAATTGTTCGGATGTAATATCTGTCACCATCTGAAAGATGGACATGGCATGAATGTGGGCCCAGACATACAAACAGTAAACAGGTGGAAGTACCCTAGACAGACAGTGTATAAAATGTTACTGTCAAATGGACACACCTTTGTAATTGTGCATAAAGGTTAGTAGCACATTATTTGGGTTTGTAGCATGGAATACCAATGTCATCAGGCCAAACAATGGCAGACCACAAAGGTCACATGTATGAAGTATTGAGAAACTGTCAATGTCCCTGTGCAAGCCAGCATAAGTGGAATCCCTCACGTATATCTGTGAGTCAGCTGCAAGTTGCTTCCATAGCACACATGTACCCAGCTCACTCCACCATCAGCCACAGGTACCCCAATGGTCTTATCCTTGCTGTTGTGAATGAGTACAATATGACCCCCACCTCTGTATGGAAATAGACACAGAATGCAGCATGCTGAAGAGGTGTCCCATGCAGGTGTGTCTCTAGCTGTAAGCAGCATCCTGCCAGTATCCACTCCACTGGATCAATAATGACAGAAACTATTGACATTAACACCTTGCACACCTACCCAGTCACCCCAGGGGGAATATAGTGGCTTGCAGCCTGGGACTTTAGGAGTGACACAATGCAACGACCTGCTACAGATGGCCTGCATCACTACCAAATGCCCTACAGTACTCTGTCAAAGGCCTGTGTCTCACCCATACTGCCAATGTATGGTATCTCATGGACTCCCAAGTAACAACATAACACAGTCCACAGAACCCAAATGCAAGGCCATGTTGACACATCCCAGTAACATGTCCACCATGTCCTGCTATATGAACTGTGGACCAACCCCAAAATACTGCTGGGATGAAGTAATAACTATAGGAAACTTATCAGATAATGTTTGCATAATGTTTGGAAGATGATAGAATAACAGAGGGCAGGTCGGAGCATGGAAGCCATGGAGTGTGTGAAGTCTGAAACTCAGCCATGTGCACATAATATCCCTGCTTGCAAACACAGGAATGGGTGGCTACAAAGCTGCTTGTAAACCACAATGTGAAGGGGTAATGACCAGAAATATGAGCCCTGCCTCTGGGTAACCTGTGTGAATCTGTACAGCTGTGAGGTATGGCCACAGAAGGATATGCTCATACTGTCACGTCAATGGATGTACAAGCATGGCATCCTCAGCCACCACTGTACCAAGGTGCTGAACCATTTACATAGACCCATCAGTAAGTTTCTGCAGCTTCCCCTCCAGAATGGCATGATTGTGAAAGAATATGTAAGCTGCAGACCACAATACTGGACACAGCTTCATTCACCCTGTGTTCCCCAGGAAATTACTGCAAGCAAATATGTATGCCTGAAAGTAGTTGATGACATAAAACATCAGAGTGTAAAACAGTACATATGTCTGAATATCTCTGCTAACACCAAAACCATGTCACAGAAGCAGCACAGACACAATTACCTACAGTAACCCACTATCCATTGTTCATTTTGACCCCATATTGTCAACTGATCTATAGACAGCCCACAGAAACAGGTTGCTAGCTGTAAGTGTAGAACACAAAAGCCTGCACTGGAGTACAAACTACCTGGAATGGATTCACAGATTCAATACAGAAGGTCATACTGGGCATGCTCCCACACTTACAGAAATGAAGCCGATATCTCGCAACAATAGTGGACTATACATATCTGACAGAAACAGATGTTTGTGCACACACTCCACATTGCACACCAGTCATGCTTTGCACACACATTGGATAGGCATACGCACATATATCCAAGGACAACCCACTATAATAGATCAACTTACACATACATAGATGTGTGGAAGATAGTGACAGACAGTAACAAAGAGCCTCCCATCATGAGGCCTGTCCCACCCAGCACACATCCAATTCACTAAAACCACATGATGTGCAAATGTCAATCACTGTAGACATTTGGCTCTGGTATCCCTCAGCACTATAGTGTCTGTGGTGCTTGTGATAACTGTGTAACATGACTCTGCAAGTCATTATTCATCTAGCAGTTGTATACACGTACCTGTTAAATTTAAACCTGTGTGTGACTGAGTGTTGTGTGTCTGCTTCCAGATCAATGGTTTATGGCCCATGCACAGACACTGCACTCCCCATTGCCCTAGTTTGGCAAACCTGCTGATGTAATTCACCTTGAAATACAACTTTGGTGGAAGAATAGCCCTATAAGCTCTGTGGCGTGTTCTATAACTGTGTAATGCTATAGTGTGATGTACTAGTTAAGTTGGAGTTCTAATCCCAGATATGGCAAGTGTGTGTGTGTGTGTGTGTGTGTGTGTGTGTGTGTGTGTGTGTGTGTGTGTGTGTGTGTGTGTGTGTAGAGATCAATGCTTTTGTGGCCATTTACAGTCACTACACTCCCCATTGCCCTACTTTGCCAAGCCTGCTGTCATTCATCTTGAAATATACCTTTGGGGAAGAAGTAACCCAGTAAGCTGCATGCTGTGTCCTATAACTGCATAATGCTGTAGTGTGATGTACCTAGTTAGATAGGAGTTCTAATCCCAGACATGGCAGCTGTGAAACTTTGTGTGCTTGTATGTGTAGGGATCAATGCTTTTGATGCCATTCACAGTCACTACAATTACCATTGCCCTGCTTTGGCAGGGCTGCTGATGTCATTCCCTTTGAAATACACCTTTGAGGAAGGAGTAGCCCAGTAAGCTCCGTGGCATGCCCTTTAACTGTGTAATGCTGTAATATGATGTAGTAGTTAGGTAGGAATTCTAATCCCAGACATGGCAACTGTAAAACATTGTGTGTGTTTGTTTGTCTGTGTAGGGATCAATAATTTTGAGGCCATTCACAGTCAGTACAATTTCCATTGCCCTACTTTGGCAGGCTTGCTGATGTCATTCACTTTGAAATGCACCTTTAGGGAAAGAGTAGCTTAGTAAGCTCCATGGTGTGTCCTATAACTGTGTAATACTCTAGTGTGCTGTACTAGTTAGATAGGAGTTCTAATCCCCGACATGGCAACTGTAAAAATGTGTGTGTGTGTGTGTGTGTGTGTGTGTGTGTGTGTGTGTGTGTGTGTGTGTGTGTGTGTGTGTGTGTGTTTGTCTGTGTAGGGATCAATGCTTTTGAGGCCATTCACAGTCACTGCAATTTCCATTGCCCTACTTTGGCAGGGCTGCTGCTGTCATTCACTTTGAAATTCACCTTTGGAGAAGGTGTAGCCCAGTAAGCTCCATGGCATGTCCGATAACTGCATAATGCTGTAGTGTGATGTACTAGTTAGGTAGGAGTTCTAATCCTGCACATGGCAACTGTGAAACTCTGTGTGTTTGGTTGTGTGTAGGGAACAATGCTTTTGTGGCCATTTACAGTCACTAGGCACTCCTAGAAATGGAGAACATTGATATCTGTGTAGTAACAGAGACCTGATCCAAGGTTCCAGAGAGCACCCCTGCAATACCAGATACAGCTCTTACCACACCTGTCGGCCACCAAACTAGGACAAAAACACTAAAGGTGGGGGAGTGTCCATATTCACCAACGATATTCACACCACTAGTCTACTTGCCCAACATAATGCATCTGAAATTCTCCTGGTGCAACTAACACTAGGTAAGACTGCAATCCAAATTGTATAGCTTGCTACAGATCTCCCACCATGCCCCAAGATTACTACTACACCTTTCTAAACCTACTGGAAAATATAAGATACAACCAAACACCCTAATACTGGGTGATTTCAACTACCCTGCCATTAAATGGGAAAACTACTTGTGTACCAACACCTGTGCCCAGTGGTTCTTGGAAGACATAATTCCCAATGCCCTGGATCAAGTAACCCATAGTCCCACCAGGGGTTCCAATATCCTAGACCTGGTCATTACCAACATGGAAAATCAATGCTCCACGCCTAGGGTCACTCCAACAGTGGTCAGGTATGCCCATAAGCTAATCACCCTTAACATCCACATCCCTCCACCACACCACAGTAAGGAAACCAGCATACAAAATGTCTCCAAAGCCAACTTCATGCTACACGTTAGACGTGACAAATGTCATGACACCCATGCAGACGGGAACTGAAAGGTCGACTGCTGAACCTACACTAAGGCACTGTATGACCACATCCACTTGTGCATGAATCGTGCTATCCCAAATAGAACCAAGACAGTCCCCTCCAAGAAAAGTTAGCCAATGTGGTGGTCCACTGCCATAAACAAACTTTTCAACAAAAGGAAGAAACTTTTGCAGAAAAGAGAAAATTCCCAGGATGCAAAAAACTCCATTACCCGCCTTGGTAAGCAGCTGAGATCCCTCATAAAACCCTCCAAACCTAGTTATGAACAAAATATAGCCAAAGATTTTAAAGACAACCACAAGCCGTTCCATAGCTATGTCAGAAATCTAAATGGCAATGCTCAGATCTGCTATGAGCTACAACAGAATGGCATTAAATATACTGATCCTAAGGATATTGTCAATATCCTGGCAGATCGATTCAGTGCAACTGCACCTCCCTCCCACCCCCTAAAGGACCCATCTCATTACCGAAAGATTGCCAGATTCTAATAATAATGGCCACACATGTAAAAACTGCACTCTCCAGAGCTAAGAAAACAGCATCCATGGGACCAGACAACATCCCGGCTGTGTACTACATGAACTACAAAATGAACTGGCACCTCACCTACATACCATGTTTAATCATAGCCACACCTCAGGCTGCATGCCCACTGAGTGGCGCACAGCTACAGTTATCCCAGTCCACAAGGGGGGATCCACCTTGGATCCTGGGAACTACAGCCCCAGCAGTCTGACAAGCCTGATCTGCAAGGCCATGGAATGTATTATCATAGAACTTATAAACAAAGACATTGGCAACCTGAAAACACTGGACCCCACCCAGGTTGGGTTTGTGAGGGGATGATCATGTCTCATGAACCTGACTGACAGGGTGTATATTAGAACATCAAAGTTTCAGAACTTTGAATGTTCTAATATCGAACCCTATTCAGTGAACGCTGACAACATCGAACATTCAGAACAGCAAATGTTTTCTTAGGGAAAAAATTTGCTGTTTTGAAACACATACACACAACACAAGCACACCAAACAAACAGCAATCCACACACATACACCTAAAATCTTACATCTAACCCTACACTAAACTGTACATACACCACAAACTATCCACTTACCTTAACCCAAACCCTAACCCTAAGGTCCATCACTATCACACTCACCTCACCCCTCCCCTAACCCTAACTCACCTACCCTGCCCTAACCCTCACGTTCACACAATTGCACACTTACCTGACCAGTGCCCTAACCCTAACTCACCTAACCCGCCCTAACCCTCACATCCACACAATTGCACACTTACCTGAACCTGACCCATAACGTACCACCACAGCGCTGAAAATAGCGAAGCAACAGAAACGGATAACCGAATTCTTTCCCTAGGAAAAAATTTGGTTTTCTGCAGCTTCGCTATTTTCAGCATTTGCTGAATAGGGGTCGATAATAGAACATTCGAAGTTCTGAAACTTCGATGTTCTAATATAGATGTGACTGATATCTTCGAATCAGTCTCCAGAGCTTTGGACGAGGGTAAGGCAGTTCACACAGCATATCCGGACCTTGCCAAGTCCTTCAACACCATCCCCCAGTCTGGAATCATAGATAAACGTACTAAGCTGGTCATTAATCCCTACATCACTCGATGGGTTGCCAACTGCTGTACTGACAGAACCCACACTGTAAAAGTAGGTGACTCCAAATCCAGCCCTTGACAAGTGACATTTGGAGTACCTCAGGGTTCAGCCTTGGAACCGCACTTGTTTGGCATCTACTGCTCTGAAGTACAGGCCAACACTAAAGGCCTCTGGCTAACAAAGGTCAAAGATGGCTGCAATCTGGGAGCCAATATTGAATCCCCAAATGATGTGGATGTTCTACAAAAGAGCCTTACAGAAACAGATGCTTGGTGCCAGAGCCATGGGCTCAAGCTCAGTGCCAAGATATGTATAGTTATCCCCTTTGGGAAGGAACATGTAACAGTGAAGTACCACATAGGTGGCAGTACACTAAATACTGAAAGTGTTATAAGAGACTTAGGGACACAGGTGGACAGTGGTCTCACCTTTGATAACCACATCGCCACAACAGTCAGGAAATCTGCCTATGTGGCACACCTCATCACTAAGGGCTTTTCATCCAGAAAAAAGGAGGCAATTGTCCCACTGTAGTCATCTCTCAGTAGACCCAGTATAGAATACAATGCCCTGTTTGGTATGTACCTCTCAAGACATCTGTTACAACTAGAAAGGCTGCAGAAATACTCACTAAAAGAATCACAGGCCTAAAGCTGATGCCCTATGCTGACCGTCTGCAAATCATCCAGCTATACTCTGTCATATATCACCTACTCAGAGGTGATCTCTGCTTAACATACAATGCCATGTCAAACCCAGAGTTGTTCGAAATGCTACACTTAAAGAAATCCCAATCCCTCAGAGCCACATGCTCCAGGGATCCAAACCTTGTCATCACAATGAACAAAATATGCTGGAGGGATGGGTTCCTGATCCAGAGACTCCCCAGACTCTGGAATAGACTGCTCATACATGTCAAGCAGAGTGCCTCTTTGGCCCTCTTCAAAAAGAGCCTTGACAATTGGATGGGAGATAGGAAATTCACCCTGGGGATCACTTCAGTCACTTGCTAGACAGGGGTCCAGGGAAGTAAATATTGTGGGAAGAAATCGCCAGGGAATTGTCATGGCTAGGCTTGTATAGGTCCTAGGGCAGATAGCCTAGCACCAACCTATGAACTCTGAACCTATGAACTACACTTTTGCATTGCCCTACCTTGGCAAGCCTGCTGATGTCATTCACTATGAAATACACCTTTGGAGAAGGAGTAGCCCAGTGAGCTCCATGTTGTGTGCTGTAACTGTGTAATGCTGTAGTGTGATGTACTAGTTAGGTAGGCATTCTAATCCCAGACATGGCAACTATGAAACTCTGTGTGTGTGTGTTTGTTTGTCTATGTAGGGATCAATGCTTTTGAGGCCATTCACAGTCACTACAACTTCCATTGGCCTACTTTGGCAGGCCTGCTAATGTAATTCACCTTGAAATACACCTTTGGGGAAAGAGTAGCCCAGTAAGCTCCATGGCACATGCTACAACTCTGTAATGCTATAGTGTGATGTACTAGTTAGGTAGGAGTTCTAATCCCAGACATAGCAACTGTGCGACTGTGTCTGTGTGTGTGTGTGTGTGTGTGTGTGTGTGTGTGTGTGTGTGTGTGTGTGTGTGTGTGTGTGTGTGTGTGTGTGTGTGTGTGTGTGTGTGTGTGTGTGTGTGTGTGTCTGTGTGTTTATCATTAGTATCCTGTGTGGAGGTAGCTGTGAGTATGGAGGACTCATTGTGGAGTGAATTTTGCAAATGTCTTATATGGTGGGCCTATTATATGTCACAATATCCACCTTACAAGATGTCAAACAGCAGAGTGGCTGGTGTAGACAATCCATACCCCTACATGTGACATCATGGATTGGGGAACAATATAGGCAACCCTTGTATTACCCAGAGAACACTCTCCACCCATGTCTCATACACAAACACACTTGGCTAGGCAACAGCCACTATGCTGGTAGTTCCCTGCATATTGCCCACATATAGTAACCATGGTATGATTGCAGTGGACTACAGAGGACATGGCAACCTGTCCCATCCCTACAATAGGCAAATCCTTGCATACAGTGGTCCTTTGCTATGTTCCCCGCTGGATGCCTTGCAACAATTGTGGAGTCAGAAAATGTAACCCACAAAGGAAATACCATGCCTTATACACATGCCCTGTATGGACAGATGCCACTGACACCATTAAATGCCTGTATCATGCTGTCAATGTAGGTGCAGGGTCAGCCTGGTTTCCATTGCCAGTTCTCACCACATGAGGTCAGGAATGACACATCACATGATAACAATCTGTCCACACAACATGTCCCAGACACCCCAGGTACACTTCCACATGTCACAGAACATGCATGTGGAATGAGTGCACATCCCAGACACCGCCCATGTTATGGAATATAGAACACATACATGGTAAGCATTGCAAAGCACTGGCCACCCACAATAGTAACCCAGATGAGTGGATAGTGAATACAGTACCCACCTGTGTGGGCCAGTCCAGAGGCTACACCCCTGAGCCACACTGCTGACCATTGTCATGTGGCCTGATGCCAAGGTATACCCTTTACTTAGCCTTGTACAGCCTTGTGGCACAGTCAACCACTGCACACCTGTGAAGCAATGCACCCATGCATGTCAGTACTGGCAAACCTGTGTCTGTGTGTGTGTGTGGAGTATAATGATTTGGATGCCATTCACACTCACTACACCTCCCATTGGCCTACTGAAGCATGCCTTCTGATGTCAGACACCTTGACATACCCTTTGCCGATATATCAGCCTGATAACTTCTGTGGTGCATGTGATAGCTGCATAATACTGTAGTGTAGCAAACTAGCTGGTTAGGAATTCTAATCCTGACCCTGCCAACTGTGATAATGTGTGTGAGTCCCTGAGAGAATCTGGCTGTGTCATCCTCCACACCTGTTCTTGTGGACAGGCACATGTACTACACCTACCTTATCTCTTCTTTATCACTGTTGCTGATGTAACTCACCGTCAAATATACCTTTGGACAGTTCTCCAACATGTAATCTCTGTGGCACATGCAATAACTGCATAGAAATGTAATAGAAATACATAGTCAGGTAGGGGTTTAAAACCCCATACTAGTAAGTGTGTGACACAAACATGCATAGCTTTTACTCTCCTACCCCCTCCCTGTCTTACTTTGTCTCTGTCTGTCACTCTCACTTCCTCTTTGGTGGATGTGGAGAAGTACACCTGCTTTGCGTAGGCAGCAGCTTCTGTTTTGTAAGTGATGCTCATGATCAGCTGATGACCTGTGCATAAATTGCAGTTCCCCACTATCTGTTTACATGTGGAACAGCTGTGCTAATATTCCCATAGCCAATTGCATGGAAACACATCCCTATAACTAGGAACATCATGTGTGTGTTGGCCCTTTTCATTCACTGTGAGCAGGACTTCATGTCGGTGTTTGGCGAACAGCATCACAGATAGTAGTGAGATATACCTGTAACAACATACACTGTGGAGACAGGCCAACAAACCGGAGGGGGATGTTCCAGACATGACTACAGAATGTATGTATTCCTCTTCTGCATTTGAAGTAATGTTGGTTTAACAGGGATTGTGTGGATATGGCTGGTCTACATGATTTAATACTTGTCATGACAGTGTTATGTGGTTGTGGAAACTCCCACCTGTAGAGCTATCTGCAGACTGGCCAGTGTTTGGAGTCTACGTGAGTTGTGTTACTCACAGATTACTTATCTTTAGAACTGCAGAAGCATAGTCTGAGGATTGCAGTCAGTACATGGTGACAGCCATGAGAGTTACTGACTTCATATCCCTCATAGGGCATATGTCACAACAAACCCTGTTACACCAGTAAATGTATAAGGTTAACACAGCAACATGTCAATATTGGCCCTGTGTTTGTGCATCTAGCCAAAACTCCGTCAACCTTTGTACATATGTCATACAGAGGTGCAT
Organism: Protopterus annectens; assembly: GCF_019279795.1. Classification (NCBI taxonomy): domain Eukaryota; kingdom Metazoa; phylum Chordata; order Ceratodontiformes; family Protopteridae; genus Protopterus; species Protopterus annectens. The sequence goes on from NC_056732.1 coordinate 195,362,465, forward strand.
ATGTTCAGTACACCATTATTTATTGACCTCATACCTGATAACAGGCCAGTGAGATATCAGACTGCTAGACATGTTATGCATTGGTGAAAAAAACACCCTTGCAGGCCCAGTGCCTTTAAACTCCTGGATTCAGATAGATGTGTGCAAAGTTCTTTATAATCCACAAGTTATGTTGTAAACAAGAACGCCAATAAACGAAAAAAACAAACTGAAATTTTATTAAGCTTAAAAACAAGCTTTTCATCGGTGCTCTGCACCAACTTCCTCAGTAAAACAAACTGCACCACACATTTGTCTAACTATAAATACATCACTACTCCACTCAAATGCACCCCCTAGCGGCTCCCCTTTAAAAAGCACATAATTACACTTTGAAAATTTTTAACTAAGAAGCAGCCAAAATGTTCAACAATTTGGTATCTACTACTCATACCTGTCATCAATGCTGGTAAACCTATGATGCTCCAAATATTGAATTTTAAAGCCACCATAAATACATATAAATACAAATGATCAAATGTTTCAATAGCCACAAGAAAAATTATGATGTATTTTAAAAATAAGTATAAAAGTGGAAATAAAATTCCCACACGTGTTAATATAAACATTAATATAAACAATAAATAGTGAACACAGAAGTGAAATAAAAAATGGTAAAACCCAAGAATATGTTCCCAGATGGCATTAAGTCACTCCAGGGGGCTTCACCTCACTAGGCTTCTCAATTTGAGAAAGCAACTGATGGAAAGCATACTGTTAAGTCCAGGTAAATGTGGTATGAGTATGAGTAAGGTATGAGTAGTAGATACCAAATTGTTGAACATTTTCACCGCTTCTTAGTTAAAAATTTTCAAAGTGTAATTATGTGCTTTTTAAAGGGGAGCCACTAGGGGGTGCATTTGAGTGGAGTAGTGATGTATTTATAGTGAGACAAATGTGTGGTGCAGTTTGTTTTTCTGAGGAAGTTGGTGCAGAGCACCGACGAAAAGCTTGTTTTTAAGCTTAATAAAATTTAAATTTGTTTTTTTCATTGCTCTTGTTTACAACATAACCTGTGGATTATAAAGAACTTTGCACACATCTATCTTAATCCAGGAGTTTAAAGGCGCTGGGCCTGCAAGGGTGTTTTTTTCACCAGTTTGTTTTTTGTTTTTTGAATTTTTAGAAGACATGTTATGTATAGTAGGGGTTATATTTGAGGACAAAACCTGGACATTCTGTCGTAGTGTGTACAGTAGTGAGGTCTGTGTACATATGGTGATTGTCAACAGTGTGTGTATTGTGAATATGTACCTTGGCCTGTGTACAGACTGTGGTAGATGTCAATGTTCTTGGTCCTGTTCTATCTGATGTTACATGCTGCTGCAGTGTATGGTACCCTATTGGCTTATATGTTTCTAGGGCCAAACACACACATGTCCCATACCACAGTCAGGCATTGGAATACACTGTGTATTGGCCCAGTATATGTAGGGTTAGTGTGTGAGTGGCACATATGAGGATGGTGTTGATCAGACAGTCCATATACTGCAATATTAAGCACGCTTACCATATGTGGCTGTGGCTGTGTTCATATTGGTTGTGGGTATGCACTTTCACACAGGTGTCTGTTACTCTGTGCTGTGACATGCATGTAGAGCCCACTATATTTGCAGGTACATGTGTATTCCCCCATAAGAAATGTAGGCCAGTGTTGTGGCAGTCTGCCTGTAGTTTGCACAGTGCTTTGTGACATGCCTAGCAGCTCAGTTTACTTACCCAGTGTGATATTATGTCCAGATATTTGTCAGATGTACTGCTGCCGGGCCTCCATAACTGTTGTGTAATTCTGACAAAGCAGTGGGATGCTATACAGATGTATGTTACTAACTAGTGGGTAGTATGTGGGCATGTGACTTCTGCACCACTGGTTATTATGTGTCAGAACCGACAGGAGTGTGTGAATGCATAAACTGTGTGGGCATATGTATTCCAGTATTTACGTGATATACTCATTTACATGGCTGTTAACATCCACATTGTCAGGCTTGGTCTACATGTCTTGCACTAAGGGATTCTGTGTATACTTCTGGACTGACCAGAGTGTGTCAGACTGTCCAAATGTATTGGTCATATCTCTGCTGTATTCCACAAGACCATTACTGTGATATCTCTACTACTGTACTATGATGACCTTAGGATGTCTGTCAGTAACTGATGGCGTACATGTCAGTAGCAGATGTGACCTCCCACACACAACATTTCTGTTAAGACAACCCCTGTTATAGTAGCAACAGTCTACAGTTATACCTGCAATACTTACATGACATCCCCTTGCACTAAGAGGTTGAGACTATTGGTGCTGAGGTATGACTCCACTCCATGTTCTGGACATATATGTATATATATGGTTCTACCTCACATAACCGAAACACCAAAACACCGACAACGCAATCACCAAAACCACATAACCGACAGTACAAAAACACGAAATCCCACATGCCCGACAATGAAATTTATTTTTATTTTTATTTTATTTTACATTTGTTGACCGGGCTAGTCTGGCTGGATACATGTCCATTTTCAGCAGAGGCCCGAGGAGAAAAGCTCCACTATAAGCTAAGAAAAATTACAATAAGATATAAATCTAATTATTCTAAGATATAACTACAATCAGAGAAAATAGAAAACATTGGAGTGAGGATAAATTCAAGAAAATCAAGTTAAAAATATGCAGATAATAAAATATCACATAATTGTGCAGAAAGTACATACTTAAAAACTAACAGTAAAGGAATAGAACTAATGAAGTGCAGGGATGAACCGACGGTACACAAATACGAAACCTCATACACTTCACACACCACAATCAACAAACAAAACACATTCCCCATTCAAAAACCACATACACAACACAAGCACACCAAAATCCCTACAAACCCACACTAAACCTCACATACAAAACTACCTACAACCCTAACCCAAACCCTAACCCTAAGGTCCATCACTACCGCACACTTACCTGGCCCGCTCCCTAACCCTAACTCACTTATCCCGCCCCTAACCCAAACACAATCACTACCGCACACTTACCTGACCCACTCCCTAACCCTAACTCACTTATCCCACCCCTAACACAAACACAATCACTACCGCACACTTACCTGACCCGCTCCCTAACACTAACTCACTTAACCCACCCCTATCGCCACAGACCGTCAATATCCACAGTTACCTTACTCGCACCCTAACGTCCGTCACTACCGCATACTTACACAGCCTTTTCCCATGTCGGCATCCTCGGCGTCGGTGCTTTCATCCGTCGGGTCGGTCTTCTGCACTGTCAATCTTCTAGGTCCCGTCGCGTCGGTCTTCTGCGCTGTCGATCTTCTGGGGCTCGCGATTTCCGTGTCGATGTTCCGGCGTGTCGTTTAAGTGAGGTAGAACTATATATATATATATATATATATATATATATATATATATATATATATATATATATATATATATATATATATATATATATATATCCATATATCTATACAGATATATGCACATATACATGTCTGCATACATATATGGATATATATATATGTGCATATATATATATATATATATATATATATATATATATATATATATATATAAAATATAACAATCTGTGGATTTTTATTGGTCCATTTGAATTTATATGGATCTATTCAATGTGCTTTTTATTTGTGCAACATTGTCTGATGAAGCACCGAAGGGTGTGAAAGCGCTTATAATTACAATAAACTGTTGTTGGTTTTACTTGCCAGTGTCTCCGTGTTTCTGCACAGTTTACTTTGGGTTCTTCAGTTTTTGTTCATTACTGTGCAGTTCATCACTGAGTCTTTTCTTCTTTGGAATATATATATATATATATATATATATATATATATATATATATATATATATATATATACATATCCTTGTTATGTGTAAACATTATTGTGTATACCTTCCCAGATGTATCACACCATATTTATCTGATATGTGTATATTTAGCTATAACAACATACTTGATTCAACAGTAATATCACTAATAAGTACTACACAATTGTAGAAGTCACAGCAATTGTTCAATACTATTCAGAATGTGTACTGACAGATATATTGGAAAAAACAACAACTGTAATCACAGCTGTCATGGCTTAGTGGTTAACTTCTGTGAGTATAGTGTACAGGGTCCTGGGTTCAAGGGCTGTTTATTTTGTTGCTGGGCAGAACAAGGACTGTTGGATGCAGAGTGGTTAAGGCAGTTTTGAGCAGCTTTAAGCATGTTTGTGTGGGTATGCATGAAGCAAAGTGCTGCTAATGCATGGTTAAACATACAGGCGCTTACACCATGTAGGCTTCGCTTACCAGTGCGCAAATATACTTAGCATTTATGTTGCAGCAATGCTGAAACCTACTAAACATGCCTCAGCCCTGGTAACCAGTGCTCACATTCTCATCTGATAACATAGCAGGGTAAAGACATATTTAATAAGTGTATTTAATGCCATGTACATAACATGCGTCTATGTGCTGTCATTACAGTAATAGGGCATGTAAGTCTACTGCCTGGAACACTTGAGTATATATGGCTTGTACAACACTCTTTTCCATTTTAATGTGTTACATACATGGGTAGTATCCCAGGTTATATGCAGTCACACTGGCATGTAGTGTATCATTACATTACTACTGTTGACAGTGCTTTCCCAAGTAAAAGTAGATTTCAGATTGTAATACTGGAAGCAAACATCCCTGCATGCAAATATGGACTCTGAGTCCTCACTGTCATGTTCCTGGTGTGTGAGCTGTGTCTCATTAAACATTCCCTACTGAATAATGATCTGACATGTGGAAAATAACTGTAGACTACTGTGTGTATAGCACATGTCAGTGAGGGCTGCTGTCATGTAGTAATGACATACCTATCGGTGTCAGACGTATATCTGTAAACACATTCATCCTAATGTATATCTAGTTGGCTAGCTGATGTCTATCTGTCTGTCCTCTGTACAGATGTGCAGATGTCAGGTATCCATCTTGGTTACTTACAAGCAATCTATGCTTGACTGACACTGACATGTCTGCCCAGCTGTGTTATGAATGCCACAGATAGGAATCCACACCCTGTATGCACCACATGCCATGGATACCTCAACTACGCTACCACAGTCAACAGAACATGCTTGGGTACAGGTCTCCAAGACAGACACTAGCCATGTTATGTAATACATGTTGCATACATGTCAACTGGACCACCTCACTGGCCTTCTGCAAGAGGCACCCAGATGATTGGCTGATGCATGTCACTCTCACCCTGAGGATCACTTCTGTGGTATCTGTTGATAAATGGCCTGCTGGCACATGGCAGGTGGCATGATACCACTGCATGCACATCCCCTACACTTCCCATCTCTCCATGGACAATAGCCTGGCACACGCCTATGAACACCTGCACCAATGCACCCCAGTACTGACAAATGTATACATGTGCATTACAGAGAATATCAGTGTCTGTGTGTTTGTAGACCTGTAGTTAGAAATACCCTGAGGCCCTTCACACCCACCCCACCCCCCATTGCCATAGTTAGATGTGGCTGCTGCTGTACCAGACATTGCATGTACTTTGTTACTTTCTTCTCCCAAAGAGCTACCTGGGCCTTGCAGTACCAGAAAAGCACTGCTATACAAATGGGTTGATAGGCATGGGATACCCACTGAGTTCCGGCAAGTGTGTGTATGTGTGCATGTGTGTATATATGTAGGGTACAGCATTCTGAGGCCACATTCTCCTATTACAATACACATTTCCATAGAGTATTAGGGGTAGTGATGTTGCTGACTGTAGGAGAGGCATGAAAATGCATCACCCTACTATGCCTGCGGCATGTGCATTAGATGCATATCCCATAGTAGCACTCTTGGGATGGACAAGGAGTTGTATTGCAGTCCTGGTCAATGTGTGAAGGTGGGTATGTCAGAGTGTTATCATGGGTTTCAGTGCGTACAATATCCATGGTGGGGTGTGGGTGCTGGGTATACTGTGTTTACACCATGGTACCCCGGTACATGTCCCATGTTCCACATTATGGGGACCACTGTCACCATCAACCATACAGGTAACTGATAACACTATCCAGCCCAGTTATGCATGTGCTGTGTTCAACTTATCTGTAACACAATGGACACAATGACAAGGTAGTTAGCACTGATAAGCCAAGGTCTCTCAGATGTGTGCCTGACTGTTATGTGTTTGTCAATGTATATATGACGGTATGTCACACTATGTATTGTCCATAAAGAACCAGTACATCCCCCATTACCATATTGTACATGCCTGTGGATGTTTTTCATGTAACATGTAACCTGAAACACACCTCATCCTAAATGCTGTGTGGTGTGTGCAATTAAAGCCATATACATCAGTAGCACTACATACCTAGGTAGGGGTCTAGTCCCAGTGTTGCCAAGTAAGAGTCTGTGTGTATGTGAAGGAATCTACCTCCGTTTACAGACTATACATGTCCCAGGAGGTCATCTGTCTGAGAACTGCCTGGCATATGCTAACATTTTACAGGTGTCATCCTGTGGACATACATTCCATCACAACTAGTGGTAGATGTGTAGATGCCCTCTTCCCCACTGTATAGGTGTGCAGCGATACTGGGGTTGGTATATATAGCTGGGTGTTGCTGTTGTGGACACAGCCAGCATCATTGCAGTTACTGTTGAGTGTATCCCCCGCTTAGCTGGCTGTAACACTGTACAGTTCATGTTAACAGGTTAGGTAGTTGTCTATCACACTATCTGCAGTTCTACAGCAGCACCTCTCACCTTCCAAAGGGTAGGGGTGTGCCACCCACACCAGCACATCTATGTTTACTGAGTTGAGGATTGCACTACATTGGGGAAGGGGACATATACCTTGCCAGTACCATCATCAATGACATTAAACTAGTAGACTGCTTAATCCCCAATGTGTTGTTGTGCCTATTCTGGCTTGGTGGAATTACTTAGGCTACAATGGGTTCCTTGCACAGGTACATACATCCATGTGTACAGTATTCTCTGTGTATTGCATCAACACCAAAGCCTCTGTGTATGTTATACATAAACATGTGGTGTGTACCACCCAGTACACTTACCATTGTCCACTGTAGAAGGGCTGCTAACAGCAGCCACCATGCACTCACCTGTATACACCACCCCCAGACCTATCAGCCATGTGGCACATGCAGTACATTGATACACCATAGTATAGTCACCGTGTGCATCAGAACCATATTAGCCTGTCGCTACATTGATGTTATGGATGACATGGATGTGGCACAGGTATTATCATATGCACAGGGTGTGTTATTGGTTTTCCAGAGACCTAGACTGAGCCATACATTTGACACCATGTGTGTGACTGAGGGAGTTCAAATATTGATATGGCAATGGTGATGTGGTGTGTGTAGGTACGGGGTTGCCCTAGCTGTGTTTGTATTGTATGTGAGTATGCATGCACACAGTTCTGCCATGTGGCTGCCCTATACAGGTATTTGTTGGACAGCTGCAGACCATACCTGGCAGGGTGTGCAGTTCACCGCCTCCAGCCATGGACACGAGAACTGTGTCTGCCAGGGGTTCCACGGGCACCTCCAGGTATAAGCCATGATATGGTACTCTCCCCTGATGATGACATATGTCCGCTGGAACCAGGTGTCTCCTAGGACTGGCCAGGGCCACGTGCACATGGTCTGCTGTGGTGTGGTGTGGACAGTGCCCCCTCTGCAGTGCTGGGGCTGGTACTGCCACTACAGGAGTGGCTTGGTGTCCTGGCATGTCCACATCGACCTCCAGCTGTTGGTGTTGCTGGCCTACATCCATGTAGCTGTCACACGAATCCCACCACATGGACACACACACAAACACACACACACATAGGTTCATAGATTCATAGGTAGGTACTAGGCTATCTGCCTGAAGGCATTTATAAGCCTAGCCAGAATGTGTTGGCTTTCGCCACCCCCTTAGATTAGTTCCCTGTGACTCTGTCCAGCAGAGCCATTGAAGTGATCCCTGGGGTAAACATTCTGTTTCCCATCCACTCGTCAAGGTTTCTCTTGAAGAGGGTTAGCAAGAAGCTCTGCCAAATGTAGATTGGAATCTTGTTCCAGAGCATGGGAAGTCTCTGGGACAGGAATCTATCCCTCCAGCATGTCCTATTTATTGTTGTGGTGAGGTTTAGATCCCTAAAGCATGTGGCTCGAGGGGATATGGTTTTCTTTAGGTGGAGCATGTCCGTCAATTCTGGGTTGGACATGATTTTGTATGTCAGACAGAGATCACCTCTGAGTAGGCGGTATGCAACTGAGTAAAGCTGGAGTTTCTTCAGTCGAGCTGCATAGGGCATCTGCTTGAGGCCAGTGATTCTCTTGGTGAGGTACTTCTGTGGTCTTTCCAGTTGTTGCAGGTGTCTTGTAAGTTACATCCCAAATGGGGCATTGTACTCTATGATGGGTCTGATGAGTGATGCATAGAGGGGCCCAATGACCTCTTTTGTGATTAGGTGGGCTACAAAGAAGGATTTTCAAACCACTTTGGCAATGTGATTATCAAATGAGAGGTTACTATCTACTTGGGTCCCCAGATCCCATATTATGTCTTCCGTATTTAGGGGGCTACCACCTATGTGGTAGTTTGTGGGTACTTTGTTTTTTCCAAAGGGGATGACTATGCACTTTTTGGCATTTAGCTTGAATCCATGGTTTTGACACCAGGTATCTGTCTCAGTGAGACCCTGTTGGAGGATGTCTGTGTCAGCCAGAGAGTCAATTATAGCCCCTAGTTTGCAGTCGTCTGTGAACTTGGTCAGCCATAGTCCTCCTGTGCTTGCCTGTACCTCTGAGAAGTATATGCCGAACAGGAGGGGTCCTAGAACTGAGCCCTGGGGAACATAACTTGTAACTGGTTTAGAGTCAGACCTAGCTCCCGCAACTCTTACCATGTGGGTTCTGTCCGTGAGCCAGTTGGCAATCCATCTTGTGATGTAGGGGTTTATGTTCAGGCTGGTGAGCTTGTCTATAATACTTGAGTGGGGAATGGTGTCAAAGGCCTTTGCAAGGTCTAGGTAGGCTGTGTGGACCACCTTTCCCTCATCTATAGCCTTGGTAACTGTCTCAAATAAGTCCACTAGGTTTAAGCGGCATGATCTGCCCTTAACAAAGCCGAACTGGGTAGGGTCCAGTGTTTGGAGGTTTCTAATGTCTCTGTTAATGAGATCCATGATGATGCACTCCATAGCTTTGCAGACCAAGCTAGTCAGGCTTATAGGGAGATAGTTCCCGGGGTCCATTCTGGCTCCACCTCTGTGGAGTGGAATAACTGTTGCTGTGTGGCACTCTGTGGGCACATAGCCTGTGGAGAGGCTGAGTTTAAACAATGTGTTTAGGTGAGGGGTTAGTTCATCTTTGAGCTTGTGTAGGACACAGCCTGGGACACCGTCCGGTCCCATTGATGCTGTGTTTTTGGCTTTGGAAAGGGCTGTTTTAACCTGAGTGTCTGTGATTTCAGGGGCACTACATTCTTCTGGTATAGTTATGGGCCCTTTTGGAGGTGAGGGGGATGAAGTTTGCACTGAACCTGTTTGCCAGAATGTTGGCTATATTGGTCGGTTCAGTGAATTTTGTGTCATTCTGCACTAACTCCAAGCAGATCTGAAAATTGCCACTTAGATTCTTGACATAGCTAAAGAATGCCTTGTGGTTATCTTTAGAGTCCATGGCAATTTTTCTTTTGAAGCTAGCCTTGGATGATTTTATGAGGGAGCGTAGTTTCTTGCTGATACTGATCAGGGATGTTTTCTCTTCTTGGGATTTTACTCTTTTCTGTACTAGTTTCCTCCTTCTATTGTATAGCTTATTTATGGCAGGGGTCCACCAGACTAGTTTCCTTTTCTTGGAGGAGTGAGTCTTTGTTTTGTTTGGGATAGCATGATCCATGCATTCTTGTAGGTGCCCATAGAGTGCATTAGTAAAGGATTTTGCAGCTTGGACAGCATTATCCTTTAGCATGGGGGCATTGAAACTTCCCACCTCAGTCTTAAGTAATGTGAAGTTTGCTTTTGAAAAGTTTTTCACGGTGGTTTCTTTGACCGGGGTGGTGGCTAAATGTGGATATCCAGAGTGATTAGTTTATGGTCAGATCTAACCAGCGAGGGGTTGACCTCCGGTGTGGAACACTGGTCGCCCATGTTGGTGATGACCAGGTCCAATATGTTATCACCTCTGGTGGGGGTGTTGACCAGTTGATCCAGGGCATTTGAGTTTATAAATTCTAGGAAATGTTGAGCAAGGGAGTTTGTACTTGAGTAGTTCTCCCAGTTAATGTTTGGGTAATTGAAATCATCCAATATCAGGGTGTTTGGTATGACCTTTATGTTTCCCAGTGTTTCCAGAAATGCGGAGTGGTGTTCCTGGGACATGGTGGGTGATCTGTACCAAGCTATAATTTGAATAGCAGTTTTGCCCATTGCTAGTTGCACGTGGATGATCTCTGAAGCATCATGCCGTGCCACTACCCAGGAGGTGTGGGTATCCTTGATGAATATGGGTACTCTCCCACATTTTGTATTTTGGTCCAGGTTTTGTGGCTGAAATGTATGGTATGGGTTGTAGCCTGGTAGTGCTAGGGTGCTCTCTGGATCCTTAAACCAGGTTTCTGTTACTGCACATATATCGATTTTCTCTATACTGAGGAGTGCCTCGACTGCATGCATTTTGAGGTTTAGACTTCTGGCACTGAGTAGCATTACCCTCAGTTTTTTGTTACTTGTGCTATTTACGACGGTGGGTTTGTCTTTTGAGCCTTGCCTAAAAAAGTCATTATGGGGGTGGCAAGATCTTTGACCAGTATTCGAAAGCCTAAGGGTGACAGGTGCAAGCCATCTCTAGCAAAGCATCATGGCTTGTTGAGCATGTCATCCCAGGCTGACAGACACTGGATCCCCTTTGAATGACACCAGAAGCTTAGCCAGTTGTTGAAATTGATAATTTTATCTCAGTACCGTGGTATCATTCTTGGTGAGGGCAGGATGCTACTCAGGGTCAGGGTCATACCGGCCTGAGCTATGTGATCAGAGAGCTCCTCCATGTCCTTTTCATGTAGTCCAGGGAGGTACGGCTCAGGTCATTCACACCAACATGGACAATGACAGTCATATTTGTACTTGTTCTGGAGTGACCTGAGTGCTTGTGTTATGTGGCAGATCCTGGCACCTGACAGGTAGCTAACAGTAACATTCTCCTTGTTCAGCCTAGTGAGTGGGGCGTCAGTGTGCCTGACTATAGAGTCACCTATTACTAGTGTGTTGAGCATGTTATTTTGCCTTAAGGGCTGTGATTGTGTGGCACACTGGTTTTGTGAAGTATGTGTTTCATGGTTTGTGTTGGGGGGGTGGAGGTTGCTTGGATGTCTGTTTTGGAGGTCTCTGTTGCTTCTGCAGATTTTTATTTAGAGCCTCCGAGCATGTTTTTGTGTATTTATGTGTGTTTCTTGCCGGTGCTGGTTTCATAGGTCTAAGCGAGACTGGTGGTGTGGTGCAAGTAATTCCCTTCTCCTCTTGACTGTCTGGTCCAGTCTTGGGTTGAGAGAGCTTAGCCTCCAGTTTGGCTGTATAATTGCATCTCTCGCATGTATTAGTGTTTGGTGGAAGGAGGAGAGAGTTGTCTGTGTACATGAGGCAATTTTAACATTGCCTCAAAATGCCCAGATTCACCAGTTGGACCGGAGAGTACACCTGAAACTGCCCTTTGGACATGCCTGGATAGATACAGTGAACTGTATTACTGATTGGCTGGTAAGGTCTAATAGAGAGCCTTGTCCTTCTCTATAGTATGGGGGGGGGGTCTAGTGCTAAGGTTTATTAGTGATTGCTATGAGTTTTGAGCAAGTGCCAGTATGAGAAGTGAATGGTTTGAGTGCTTAAGTTGAAATTTGTCTAGTTCCAAGGGAAAAATTGAAGAGCAGACTTTGTGGAGCCTGGAATAGTTATACCCTAGCTAACCGGCACTGCCCGGTGCATAAAATCAAGCAAATGTGGGTTTTATAGCAGGAAAATGAAAGAGATAGAAAGTAGCTCAAAATGGCCAATAAACTACTAATTTCTGGGCTGAAACCACTCCTCCAGGGACAGATAGGATGCTCAAAGCTCCCTCTCTCACAGTGAACAGAGAAACCTCCTTCTATCCAAGCAAGGTATGGGCAAACACAGAAACTCGTAACACAGCCCTGAATTCAGCACTAACCTGAAAACTGGACTATGCTAGCTTAGAAAGGCAGGAAAACAAGTATTTTTTTTTTTTTGTTTTTTTTTTTTCAGAAAATAAAGCAGATACAATCAAAAAACTCTTTAAATGAACAGAAATGGCTATCACACTTGAGTGTATAGCCTACAACAGTTAAACAGGTAATTTAAACACAAAAACAACTTTGTTAAAGTGCAGACAGTAAAATAAGTACAATATGTAGCTGAAACTAGCTTTTTAAATCACAGAAACTCTAGAAAATTGACGTTTTAGGTGGAATTAGCTAAAGGCCACAAGAAAATGCAGAAAAATGATACTTAATCACTCCAAAGTCTCTCTTTTGTCTCTCTCCTGCTGTAGAACTCTACAGGGCACCAGGCAGGAGCTTGCTGAGCTGTATACTAGCACAAAAACCTTGCAAATGTGGGTTTTATAGCAGGGAAATGAAAGAGATAGAAATTACCCCAAAATGGCCATAGTCCAAAACGGCCAATAAACTACTAATTTCTGGGCTGAAACCACTCCTCCAGGGACAGATAGGCTGCTCAAAGCTCCCTCTCTCACAGTGAACAGAGAAACTTCCTTCTATCCAAGTAAGGTATGGGCAAACACAGAAACTTGTAACACAGCCCCGAATTTAGCCCTAACCTGAAAACTGGACTATACTCGCTTAGAAAGGTGGGAAAATAAGTATTTTTTTTGTTTTGTTTTTTTTTCAGAAAATAAATCAGATACACACACACATCCTACATACATCAACCGCCATGCACTCCACCAGATTACACTTACAGAAAAATAACCCCCCCCCCACCCACACACACACACACACACACACACACGCACACGCACACGCACATGCACACACACACACACACACACACACACACACACACACACACACACTTACAGGTGAGGTTGCCCAAAGATATTACACACAGACCTCCCATTACCCATCTGTAAACATGCATAACATATGGCACTCAACGGCATGCAGTGCAGCTATAGTCAATCCCTGCTAGCAACATTATACATCTCTGTGATACATAGGTTGTGTTAGTAGGTGATGCCCCTTCCCCTGGAACACACTGCACCTATGTACACAGTATTGTTGTGCACTGTTCAGCACCCTGGCATGTACTGTGCACCATACCTCATAGGTGTGCACACCATTGCTGAATGTGTATTATTATT